>NW_026129862.1:23281-33259 GCF_022985175.1 Labeo rohita | reverse complement strand
AGAGCAGAAGCCACCAGGGCAAGGCAGGTGATGGAGAAGACGATGAAGGTCATGATGTAGATGAGTGTGTGATGTGTCTCACTGATGTATCTGTAGGTGCTCGCTCTTGCTTTTATATCATTTACGGCAGCTGATCAATCTGAGAAGTGATGGAGGTCCATCCCATCAACTCCAATGAGCTCATAGCAGAGGAATGTTATGAATCTGTTATCACTGGAAACAATCTGCATCTTCATTGTCCAGAAAAGGTGACTTGGGTGCAAAGAGACCGGACCTTCTCTGTTCTTTGACCTTGAAAAGGTGTTTATGACTTTTGTCTGTTTACTTTAAGAAACATCATAATGTTTTGGATGGGAAACATTTTTTGTAGTTGCTGTTGTCTGTTGTGACATTTAAACTATTCAAGTCAGTGATGCTGAACAGGAAGAGAGTGAAATTGTGTCATTTTGTCACACTGTGATTATATCAGTTATGAGAGCTTGGCTAAAGTGAAACTAAAAGTACTAGTTAAACTAGTTCTTATAGGACATTTATAGCCACAGAAAAAGAGCTGGCATAAAGTCAACCATTTTCATGTTTATTTATCTCTATTTTACTGCACTGCTCATTCTCAGTAACATTACATGCAGTTCTGGTGTTATTAAAATAAGTAAGCTTTTTTATACAAAGGTAAAATAATGCATTGCTTATTTATTTGCTTATTGCATTTTTTTTTAGGATCAGATAATATGTTAAGGTTGCCTTTTTACAGTTGCAATTATTAAAAATTATGCATTATGTTTTTCTGTGCTAAATCACGAATTTTAGTTGCATTTTTGTTCACATGTATAAATGCTATAAAGTGTTTTTTAAGATGTCAGATGAGAAAAACTCATTATGATTCAAGCTGAATTAAATGTTGGCTGTTTTTATTTACTCTGATGTAACATTTGTGTGTGTACAATATTAAGCATTGGGTTACGTATGCACACAATGCTGAGAAAAGTCTTTTTTAAGGTTCCTCAAAAATAACCTCTTCTTCCTCATTTCTTTTAATCAAACTTTTGAATATGATTTTGTTTTTCTCCCAGCTTTCAAAACTTTTTTATTATTGTTTGCCAAGTCACACTCAGTTCTGTAAACAATCAAAAACCAGCAAGATAATCCGGCTCATCTTGTTTTGAACCATGTGGTTTGATCAGATTGTGAAACAGTTTGATTTCTCACCAAGACTAAACACATTTACAAGAACTGCCAGCCTGTTTTCAAACTGGTAGTAGATGTTTCCTGAATACTAGTGAGGAGCATCCTTCAGATACAGTGTTAGCAGTCTGAATTTACAGAACTAAATATAAAATTAAATTTTGCACTATGGCTTTAGTTCAAGTGACAGGTTAACAAAAGACGTATGGAATATCAGTCTTAATATCAGTCATATTCTAATGAAGTAAGTCAAATATTCCAAGTTATAGTAGTTTGTAAAGGTTATGTACATTTACATTTAATCACTTAGTAGACGCTTTTATCAAAAGCAACTTAACAATATAAGTACAAAAACACGCACAATTTTTTTGGCTGCTAGTGAGTTAGGTGTTTGTGAAGAGACCACACTAACAATGTTTCAGAACCAAGGACAGGGAAGAAGGCAAAAAAGCTCCTGTTAATCAGTTCTTATCAGCCTTTATGCATTTGTTTGGTGGTATGGGAACATCATGTTCATGTGATTTCATCTCTGTTGCATCACTGTCTGTCTGGGTCTTTGTGCAAACAGTATTAATAAATGTCATACTTTAAAATTTACCTAACAAAAAGGGATAGTTTGTTCGGTATTACATAAAAAGTCTTTTTTTCTTTCTTAGTATACAGAATCAAATTGTGCATTATGCATCCTTTGATTTAAAGGAGAAGTCCACTTCCAGAACAACAATTTACAAATAATTGACTTACCCCCTTGTCATCCAAGATATTCATGTCTTTCTGTCTTCAGCTGTAAAGAAATTATGGTTTTTGAGGAAAGCATTTCAGGATTTTTCGCCATATAATGGACTTCAGTTGTGCCCCCGATTTTGAACTTCCAAAAAGTAGTATAAATGCAGTCTCAAAAGGCTCTAAACGATCCCAGCCGAGGAAGAAGGGTCTTTTCTAGCGAAACGATCGATCATTTTTTTTAAAAAATAAAAATTTGTATACTTTTTAAGCACAAAAGCTCCCGCAAATTACCTGATGTTACCTTAACACACGGGAGGACACGGGCTCGACGCGGAGATTATAAAATCTCGCGAAGGTGTTAGGTGTCGCCCAGCCTGCAGCTCTGCAGATGTCTGCTAGCGAGGCGCCGTGCGCCAGCGCATAGGAGGAGGCAACACTCCGAGTGGAGTGGGCTCGAACTCCTAGGGGGCACGGCTCCCCCTGGCTTTCATATGCCAGGGAGATGGCATCTACCACCCAATGGGCCAACCTCTGCTTGGAGACAGCATTTCCCTTCTGCTGTCCTCCGAAACAGACAAAGAGCTGCTCGGAGTGTCTAAAGCTCTGGGTGCGGTCCACGTATATTCGTAAGGCACAAACAGGACACAGCAATGCTAAGGCCGGGTCTGCCTCCTCCAGGGGCAGAGCTTGCAGGTTCACCACCTGATCCCGAAAGGGTGTGGTGGGAACCTTGGGCACATAGCCAGGCCGGGGTCTCAGGACAACGTGAGAATCAGCCGGCCCGAACTCCAGGCACGCTTCGTTGACAGAGAAGGCTTGTAGGTCCCCAACCCTCTTGATGGAGGCGAGCGTGGTCAGGTCGTTGCCCGTTGCATACAGCACCCCAACCCGTGGTGGAGGCATCCGTGTGGACCACAACATGCCTGGAGACCTGTCCTAAGGGGACTCATGCCCGTAGGAAAGCAGGGTCTGACCACGGGCTGAATAGGCGGCGACACTGCGGGGAAACGCCAATCCGGAGTGTGCCACGGTGCCATGCCCATCTCGGGACTCGATCGTGTAGCCAGCGCTGAAGCGGTCTCATATGAAGCAGGCCGAGCGGCGTTACTGTGGCTGCGGCTGCCATATGCCCCAGGAGCCTCTGAAAAGTTTTGAGAGGGACCGCTGTTTTATGCCTGAATGATTTCAGACAGTTCAGCACTGACTGCGTGCGCTCGTTGGTGAGGCAGACTGTCATATTGACCGAGTCCAGCTCCATGCCGAGAAAAGAGATCCTCTGCACTGGGGAGAGTTTGCTCTTCTCTCGGTTGACCCGAAGGCCCAGATGGCTGAGGTGCTGAAGCACCAGGTCCCTGTGTTCGCACAACAGATCTCGTGAGTGAGCCATGATGAGCCAGTCGTCGAGATAGTTGAGGATGCGAATGCCCTTCCACCATAGAGGGTTCAGGGCACCAGAACAGATGTTATCGTCCCCCGAAGAGCAGCTTCCACCATCTCCGGGCTGCCTGTGTCAGGGGCGCCGCGCAGATCTGCAGGTCTTGGTGGCTGACCCCTGAGCAGTGGGCGGCGCCGCTCCCCTGCAGCGGCCACGACGTCTGGCAGCGAGGGCCGCATCGAGGGCCTCAGCCGGAGATGGAGCAGATTGTTCTTGCTTTTTGGGGGCCGCAGGGGGGCGCCCTCGGCGACGAGCAGGCTGAGGCTGGGCACCCTGGGGACTTCCTGACGGTGTCATGCCGGGGCAAGATGTGTTTAATCGCCTCAGTCTGCTTCTGGACTGCTGAGAACTGCTGGGCGAAGCCCTCGACAGTGTCGCCGAAGAGGCCGGCCTGAGAGACAGGAGCGTCGAGAAAGCGTGCTTTGTCGACATCTGCCATCCGCGCCAGGTTCAGCCAGAGGTGGCGTTCCTGGACCACAAGCGTGGACATCACCTGACCAAGGGACCGCGCCGTGATTTTGGTCGCCCGGAGGGCGAAGTCAGTCGCCGCACGCAGCTCCTGCATTACCTCTTGGCCAGGACTACCCTTGTGCAGTTCTTTTAACGCCTTGGCCTGGTAGACCTGCAGGGTGGCCATGGCGTGCAGGGCGGTGGCGGCCTGGGCCGCAACACAGTAGGCTCTGCCGGTAAGAGCCGACGAGAGCCTACAGGCTTTGGACGGGAGGCGCGGAGAGCCCCGCCAGGTGGCGGCGTCTTGCGGGCATAAATGCACCGCAACCGCACGCTCAACCTGAGGGACCTCCGCATAACCCTTGGCCTCCTCACCGTCAAGGGCAGCGAGGGCTGAGGAGGCAGAGCGCGAACGAGCCGAATAAGGGGCCCACCACGCCCTGACCAGCTCATCATGCACCTCCGGGAAGAAAGGCACCGGGGGCGAGCGCGTCGGTGCCGCAGACCTCATCCCCAGAAACAAATCGTCCAGCCTCGAAGGATCGGGAGGAGGCACCTTAGGGACCTCCAGCCCGATCCCCTTGGCGGCCCGGAGGAGCATAGCCGACAGTTCGGCGTCCACCTCAGATGGGGACTGCTCCGCCGAAACGTCCGCTTCATCTGCCGACCGTTCCCCCTCTAATGCTGAGATAGACATTCTCTCCTCCGGGGGAGCACCAAAAGAGACGCTGGGCCCGGCTTTAGACGGGGGAGCGGTCTGTTTGGGCATCACCACGGGACCACGCGGTGGAGCGGAAGCAGAATGTTCTGCACCGTCACCTGGAGGTCCCCCAAGCGCCTCTCCGTAGCAGCCGTAAAGCCTTTACGGCTCGACGAACTGCCGCGGGAAGACGACGAGGGGAGCCGTCTCGCGAACGAGAGGCGGGACCTCAGCGTGGCCATGGACATACGCTCGCAATGAGCGCATGAACCATCCACAAACGCTGCCTCAGCGTGCGCTCGGCCCAGGCACGTGAGACAGCGATCATGACCGTCAACGGATGTGAGGAAACTACCGCACCCAGAAACGCACGGTCGGAAAGACATACCGGAAAATGCTTATCAATGACCGTAAGGAAATTTGCTCTTTTAGATCCCGGTTCGCCCAGGGAGGACGCGGCACAATCTGTGCGCAGTTGCTCGCTGGGGTGCGAGGAAGCCGGCACGATCCTTGCGCAGGCAGCCGGCTCGCAGGATCTTTGAACTGCAGCAGTGTTAGGCAGACGCGCTGGTTCTGGAGAGAGAGTAACTCTGCAGGAGTTGAGACGTCGTTTTCTAATGAAAACAAAAAAAGCAGGCTCATCGCGGTGAGGCACCGAAGCGAAAATCTGAATGAGTGGATGCACGCCGCCATCTTATATACCCGTATGTACGGGGGAGTGGCGTTGCGTGCAAACTCCACTCGCCAATTTCATTGGCCTTTTCTATAAAGCTCAGAGGTGATTGGTCACTCAAGCGAGTTCCCATATGTAACGTCGTAGTGAAACGACTGAAGGGGAACTGATTTGTTTGAAAATGATCTAGAATCTAGTAGCTTTCCCTGGACTGTTGTTGTATTCTGCAACACTACTGTCTGTCATTTGTTACTGTGAAATTGGAAGGCAGTTTTTTTTTTTTTTTTGTTTATTTGTTTTTGTTTTTTATGACAAATTTATACATTATATTCCTTTAAAGTTTTAAAGTATACGTTTATTTAATTATTTTGTTGCATGTGGATTCTGGGAACTTAGATAAACCTTCATCATTCTTTGACCTTGAGAAGGTGTTTGTGTCTTCTGCCTGTTTTCTTTGAGAAACATCATACATTCACTTTTCTTGTGTTATGTTATGAAATGTTTTGGATGGAATTTTTTTTTTTTTTTTTTTTTTTTTTTTTTTTTTTTGTCTGTGATTATATCAGTTTTGAGAGCTTGGCAAAAGTGAAAGTAAAAGTACTATGAGTTTATGTAACAGCACAAGCAGTTTAGATAACAAAAACAAAAAACATCTTATCATAGATGATCTGGACAGAGCTGGTGTCAAGTTAGCCGTTAACTGATCAGTAACATCACATGCTCTCAGAAAAATAAAAAAAGATGCAAATGCAGTTGCTTTCAAAAGATAATAAAAATTGCACCTTAAGTAATAAAATGTACTACTTGGGTACTAATATGTACCTTTAAGGTAGTAATATGCACCCTTTAGGGATAAATAGGATACAAAGGTGACAGCTTTTGTACCATTTTTCCTGAGAGTGCATGTATTTCTGCCATTATTTTCAAAGAAAAGTAAACTTAAGATATCAAGGTCATTATTTTTTTTCAATGATACAAAACTAAAAAAATACACTGTTTATTCATTTGCTTATTGTAATAATTTACTTAGTTTAGAAAAAATGTTAATGTTTTTTACAGTAATTAAAATAATGCACTTTCTTTTATTCCTGTGCAATATAGTTATTTGCTTAAAAGATTTTAGGTATGCAAAACCAATTCAAGCTGAACTAAATAGCTGTTTAGGCTTTATTTTTATTTTTTATTCTGTATGTGTATTTAGTTACGTTTTTGCACAATAATAGGAAAAGTTTTTTTTTTTTCAAGATACATTAAGAACAACATTAAACAACAAGTGAAGTACATTACATAACCAAATTGTGAATACCCCTTCTTCCTCCAATCTTAAGCAATTGTGATTCTGCTTTTTAGAGAACTAGAGGAAACTGCTTTGAAGACACTTTTATATATTTACCACATCTGTCTCCGTTCTGTGAACAATCAGAAACCAAGATGATCCAGCTCATCTAACTCTAAACCATGTGGTTTGATCAGAATGTGTAACATTTTGATTTCTTTCCAAGAAACACAGTAACCAGAACGATTTTTATGTAACTGGGCAGTAGATGTTTAATGCATGCTAGTGCATTCTGTCCTGAGGAGCATTTTTCAGATACAGTGTTAGCAATCAGAATTTACAGAATTTAGTTTAAGTGACAGGTTAATGAAAGATTTATGGAATGTTAGTCTGCTATATTCTACTATGACAAGTCATGTGACCGCAAACAATTTCCAAGTGATGGTATTTTGTATTTACTATACAAGTACAAAACTGGCAGCAGTAATTTTCTTTGCCACTGGTGTGTTACAAATTTGTGGAGCACAGTAAATAAGGTTTCAGAACCAAGGACAGAAAAAAGCCAAATAAAAGCAGCACACTGTCAGGAGTACATAAAAAAAAAAAAAGATGCAGCATCATGTGATTAGAGGGTTTTTTTTCGGTTTAGGTCTGAAGTGTCTGTAAGTGTTTATCGATCTTCATACCTTTGTGTTTAAAGGTATGAGAACATCATGTTCATGTGATTACCTCACCAAATAATCTCTAATCACTGTTGTTTGTCTGAATCTTTGTGCAAGATTAAAACTTACCTAACGAAAGGTAACGTAACAGAAAGGATAGTTTCTTAGGTAATTTCAAAAAAAAAAAAGCATGATGTCTTGCTCGATTTATGGCTTTTTTTTTTTTTTTCCTAATGCCTCTTTTGATTTTATTAACAATTTTCAAGTATTGTTAAAATATTTTAAATGTGATCAAGTTACCGAACGGTGTTGTGTAATTTCAACAGTTTAAGTATGGCACAGATGACAGTAGAGAACACTTTGTGCAAGTCTTCACAAAATACAGTATTGTTGGATTTCATGTGGCATGAAAATTGAGTTTTGTGTAGTCATTTCAAAACATTTCTTTTTTTTAAATAAAAGTGGTTTTAAGTTCCATTTTAGTCATGAGTACTGTCAGGGAATGACCAGACTGGAGACAGATTACTGAACCAAACAGGTATTTATTGAAATAGAGATTGGAAATGCCAAATAAAGGTGAGTATAAAGAAGATAACTGATACTTGACTGAAGTAGATGGCAGGTAAATGACTTGATGTCTTGTCTGTAGTGGAGTAGAGCATGTGTTGCTTCAGGGAAGCAGGTAAGTGGATATTGGGTAACTGCAGATATATTTACATTTCTTTTATTATTTGTTGCATAAAACATTGGAGACACAATAAGGAATCCCTGGAGATGGTTTTGAGGACTAAAGTTCAGAAGAAAGGGTTATAATCAAAGACAAGGCCAGACAGAGAATGAGTGTGATGGCAGTGCAGGTGAGAGGTGCTGGGTAATGCATAGTTTCTGGCTGGACTGGTAAAGATGGGCAGATGAAGAGTGTACATGATAAGTACGGCTCTAGTATGATTTACATCTAAAATATTCCAGTATGTTCTGTGAACAGGATAAGAGCGAAATTGTGTCATTTTGTCACTGTGATTATATCAATTATGAGAGCTTGGCTGAAGTGACAAAGTGGACAGAGCTGGTGTCAAGTTTGCTCTACAATCCAGTGTGTTCATAATTAAGATAATGCATTAAAATAATATGGTAGGACACACCAATTTGCAATATCAAGCTGCAAAACAAGCCAAAAATAGCTGGGCGCGGATGAGACAGGAAGCCACACCCATAAAGGGAAGGCAAAAGTAATTATGTACGTTTGCTTTTCATTGACTTCTCTTCTGCTTTTAATTGTGTTCAGCCCCATATTCTAGCAAAGAAACTTGTTGAAAAATTTAATTTAGATTTAAATACTGTGTGTTGGTTGGTGGATTTCTTAACCAGTAGGTGTTAAAGAGTACATATTAATGGGGTGTTGTCCAATGCATTGTTATCCTCTACTGGTACCCCACAGGGTTGTGTTTTGTCCCCTCTTTTGTTTTCCTTATATACTGATGACTGTCGTAGTGTTTTTGAAGGGAGGCACATTATTAAATTTGCAGACGATTCTGTGATCGTGTCTCTCCTGACTGAGGCAGATGAAAGTCATGGTCCAGTGGTAAACTATTTTACTCAATGGTGTGATGGTTCATTTTTAAATATTAATGCTTCTAAAACTAAAGAGATGTTCATTGATTTCAGGGTACATCACAGAAATGTCTATTTGATGTCTGCATTTACATCTGCACAACGTTTTTTTGTTTGCCAAATAACCCTGTGTATTTGTCCACACCTGGAAAAAAGTTTAGGCTTAGGGTTTTTTTTTTTTTTTTTTTTTTTTTTTGTGCTTTAAACCCTGTAAATCTGCTAGCAATCTGAATTATTTAACATAAAATAAAAACATGATGTGAATGCCTTTATATGCCAGTGTTTGTCGCATTCTAATAGAACCGTTTCAACAGAACTGTTTCAACAGTTTCTGTCAATTTTGCATCTAGGTTTTTATCCGTTTTGTGCTTCTGATACAAGATGCCACACGTATTTCAGGACCATGGATAGAGAAAACAAAATGGTTGGTCTGTATCATCTTGCCATGCCTACAAAAGTGAATACCAAAGAAGGTTTCAGCATGATCATGTGATCAGAAAGATTTTTTTGGTGGCTGATGTTATCAGTCCCTATCGGTGTTCTTGACGATATGTTGGTGGTAAGAGAACATCGTTTGCATTTGATTACCATTAACAAATAATTTGTGTGTACATGTGAGAACATCTGATCATTCCGATTTGTTTCTAAGTTTGTAGAACTGTTGTTATTTGTTACTGTGAAAGTGGAACACAGTTTGTTTGTTTTTTATTGCAAATTAAACTGGGAAACATTTTATATTTCATTCTGTTGTGGGTTATGGTAACTTGTGTTTTAAGTCAGATAAATAATAACACTCCTCATTATCATTTTTGCATTTTATTGTGTTTATGTAATTTTATCGAAACAGACTGACCCAAGACCCAAAAGACCCAAACTCATAAACAAACTCATAATCAATCATCTGTAGTACATATTAATGATAAAAATGTGGTTTTGTCTCTTCAGGAGGGTAAATACTCCAACTTCTGCTCTAATTTGAAGCAATAATCCTGTCGATCCAGGAGCGTAGCTGGGAGATGCGGGTGTAGACTACTGGATAACGGGTGTCACAAGTGCTGGTTCCCCAGGACACAGCGCCCACCAGAGTCCAGACCCCTGAACGCTCACACACCAGAGGACCACCAGAATCACCCTGTGGAAAACACACATTTAATATTTAACAGCACCAACACTGATATGAAAATGTGGTTGTTTTGATCTTCACATACCTGGCAAGATGATGATCCAGATCCTCCAGCACAAATCATGGCGTCAGTGATTTTG
>NW_026129862.1:0-22781 GCF_022985175.1 Labeo rohita | reverse complement strand
TTACTGGAGTTCAACATTAATTGAGCCGCAGCCAAGCTGTTTCTAAATGCATTTTGTCGGGGTTTTTTTTTTTCTACTTACACAAGTCTTTTGGGTCTTGGGTCAATCTGTTTCGATTCGTTTTTATTACATAAACACAATGAAATGCAAAAATGATAATGAAGAGTGTTATTATTTATCTGACTTAAAACACAAGTTACCATAACCCACAACAGAATTAAATATAAAATGTTTTCCAGTTTAATTTGCAATAAAAAACAAACTGTGTTCCACTTTCACAGTAACAAATGACAACAGTTCTACAAACTTAGAAACAAATCGGAATGATCAGATGTTCTCATATGTACACACAAATTATTTCACAAATTATTTGTTAATGGTAATCAAATGCAAACTTTTGTAGGCATGCCAAGATGATACAGACCAACCTTTTTTTTTTTCTCTATCCATGGTCCCGAAATACGTGTGGCATCTTGTATCAGAAGCAAAAAATGGATAAGAACCTAGATGCAAAATTGACAGAAACTGTTGAAACAGTTCTGCTGAAATGGTTCTATTAGAATCAGAGTATGTGAGCGGAGTGGAGTGGGAGCGGAGCGCGGAGTGGAGCGGTGTGATTTTTAATAGAGTGAGGAGCGGAAATTTTAAAAGTCGGAGCGTTGTGGTTTTTACTCGCTCCAAGAGCGCTCCACTACCGCTCCATCACGAGTACAATTCATGACAACGACCCAAAATATAACTGAATATATAGCAAGAATTCATGTGTTAAACATAGCCTATTTAGCTAGCTTGATAGAGATGGATAACTCAAATCAGAAAGAATGTGAAAACTAGGATGACGTCAATGGACGAGCATAAAGTTATAGTTTTCAATGAATTAGTTTGTTCTTTCAAGATATTTAATATTTTCAAGTGAAAGCGTGATTTAAACAAGTACAACACTTATTCACGCAATTGCTCTCTCAATAATATCCGATTTCGAATGAGAAGAAATCTATAAGAAATGCAGCGATCTGTACGTAAAATAACTGACGAAACGTATTGTTATTATTATTATTATTATTTTTATTTTTATCACAAACATTTGCACTGCAAAAAGCAGCAATTATACCTTTTAATGCTGACTGACAACGTTAGCTTGGCATGAGGAAAAAAGTTTGCGCACTAGTGTTCCAATAAGCCACTTTAAAACTACACTTTCGTTTTATTTCTGTTATTTTCTTCTTTTAATATACGTTATGAACAGAACTGTGGTATTTCAAACATACTGATATAGTTTAGACGCGGAGCGAAGGCGGAGCGGTGTTTCTGGTATCAGTGAGCGAGGAGTGGAGCGGGAGCGGGAAACGGTGAACCCGGAGCGGAGCTGGAGCGGAGCGGTTATAAAATGCACGGAGCGCGGAGGGGAAATTGTTGTCGCTCCACTCCGCTCACATACTCTGATTAGAATGCAACAAACACTGGCATATAAAGGCATTCACATCATGTTTTTATTTTATGTTAAATAATTCAGATTGCTAACAGATTTACAGGGTTTAAAGCACAAAAAAAATATCCTGAGCCTGAACTTTTTTCCAGGTGTGGACAAATACACAGGGTTATTTGGCAAACAAAAAAAACGTCTTGCAGATGTAAATGCAGACATCAAATAGACGTCTCCGTGATGTACCCTGGAGACGTCTATTTGAAGACGTATTTTTTAAAGTGTTTGCTCATCTGCAGTACAGACGTTTCCTATCAGATGTCAAATAGACGTCTATTATATGTCTTTAAGATGTTTATGATTTAGAATGAATG
This sequence comes from Labeo rohita, assembly GCF_022985175.1. Taxonomy (NCBI): domain Eukaryota; kingdom Metazoa; phylum Chordata; class Actinopteri; order Cypriniformes; family Cyprinidae; genus Labeo; species Labeo rohita. The sequence continues at coordinate 20,984 of NW_026129862.1, read as the reverse complement.
TAAAACTGACATCTTACACACATCTGTCAGATGTTTGTACACAAGATCAAGTGATCTTTAACGGACATCTTGCAGACGTACGTTTGCTATCTGGGTATGTGTGCTATCAGGGACAAAACAAGAACTTTAAATAACACAAACTTTACAGAAATGTCATATTTATTGCACTGAATTAATTGTAGATTACATTTAATAGTTCACACTTTCATGAAAATATTTGCATTTAGTTTGTAAAAGGCGTTTTAAATGTTTTGACCAGCAGGAACCGCCAGACTGAATCATTTTGCAAAGCACTTGATTCAGTTTATTCAGAGATTTGAAAAGATTTCCTCTAATTTGCTCAGAAGTGTGATTGAATGAAACAATGAAAGAGGAGTTTTCACTGGTTTTCTTGGTGGTTATGTGAAGTAGACCTACCTCATATTGTATTGCACTGTTTTCTGAGGAAGTTTAAAAACTCATTGGCCTTGCCTTCATTTTGTAAGAAAAAAAATCCTAAATCCTAAATCCATTACTTTTAATACTTTTACTAAAATTGTACACATATGTACACATTTAACATTTAAACCATCATATCTAATCATTTTATGAAAAATTATATGAATCATAATGATTTAAAAAATATATATTTTAAAGAACAAGCTTTTGTAGAGTGAAAGAAAACTAGCTTTATCTTCTGCTCATAAATATAACACGTACAACCTATAGACAGTGTTGACTTTATTTTTGATTAGCAACAAAGAAATTAATATTAAAAAATAAACAAGCAAAACCAACCAACCCAATGAATAAAATGTGTCAGTATTATGTAAAGAAAATTAGTTTACATTGTCTCCAATGATAACAGCATCTGATGGGAAGACTGATATTTCTTAAATCCTTCTACAACCTGTCACTTAAAAGCCATTGTGTGAAATATTCTGGCTACCCCATTGCATAAAAATCAAGTTTAGAAGTTCTGGTTAATGTTTTTTCATCTTTGCAAGAAATCAAACTATATCAAAATCTGACCAAACCACATAGATTAGAACAAGAGAAACCAGATTATCTTGCTGTTTTTGATGGTTTGCAGAAAATCTTTAGAGTTCTGATGTTTTTCATCTTTGTAAATATAAAACTTTTTCCTCTAAAAGAAACAATCACATTCAGAGGTTTGATTAAAAGAAATAAGGAAGAAGGGGTTATCAGATGTCGATTGTAAAGTACATGTTAAGTACTTCACTTGTTGTATTTTGTTGTTCTTAAATAAGCATTAAAAATGATTTTTCCCTGCATCGTGTATAAATGCAGCCCAATGCTTAATAATTTACATTAAATCAAAATAAAATCTAAACAGCTAATGTTTAATTCACCTATGCATTTACTCATGCATTATTTTTAAACTGTAAAAAAAAAAAGTAATTGTCCAGCATTAATTATGTTCCTAAAAAAGTAAATTATTACATTAGGCAAATAAATAAGCAATGTGTTTTTTTTTTTTTTTCAATGTGTTTTTTAAAAAAAAAAAAAAACTAGAAGTAAAAACTAGAGTTTACTGTACTATAGTTCTTTCTACAAAATAACACCAGAAATTCAGTGCTGTTGCTCAATAATTATGTTGGGAGAAAACAATAACTTGATGCCAGCTCTTTCCAGTCGCTATGATAAGATGTTCTATAAAAGTTTTACTGTTTGTTTTAAACTGCTTGTGATGTTATAAACTGATGTTAGAAATTTTAGTTTCAGTTCAGCGCAGCCCTCATAACTGATATAATCACAGCGTGACAAAATTACACAATTGCACTCTCTTCCTGTTCAGCATCACTGACTTGAATGGATTAAACATCACAACAGACCACAGCAACTACAAAAAATGTTGTCCATCGAACATATTTCATAACGTACAATGACAGAAGTGAAAGTATGATGCTTCTCAAGGAAATAAGACAGAAGCTACAAACACCTTCTCAAGGTCAAAGAATGAAGAAGGTCCATCCTCTTTGCACACAAGTCACCTTTTCTGGACAATGATGATGCAGATTGTCTCCAGCAATAACAGATCTAAACATTCCTCAGCTTTGAGCTCATTGGAGCTGATGGGATGGACCTCCATCACATCTCAGATTGATCAGCTGCTGCAAATGATATAAAAGCAAGAGCGAGCACCTACAGATACATCAGGGAGACACATCACACACTCATCTACATCATGACCTTCATCCTCTTCTCCATCACCTTCCTTGTCCTGGTGGCCTCTGCTCTGGGTAAGTGTCTTCTTCAGACGTTTGCAGGAATAATGATTGGCAAATATATTTAGAAAATTCAAAAACCTACCTTAAGAACTTCCTGCTGACTCATTCTTGTCTCAAGAACAATGTGTTACATTCTGTAATAACGGGTTGTGGAGTGCCTGCAATTAAACCACAGACGATCGGCAGCAGGATTGTGAACGGACAGAATGCCATCTCTGGTTCTTGGCCCTGGCAGGTCTCTCTCCAGGTAACTGTCAATTAACTCTCTGTACTGTTTTTCAACCACACATTTGACTGCTTTGTTTAAAGAGTAGGCGTCATGTTTTCAATGCTTTTACCTTTAAAACAGCAACCCAGTGGTTTCCACTTCTGCGGAGGATCCCTGATCAACCAGAACTGGGTTCTCACTGCTGCCCACTGCCGTGTCGCGAGTCTTCAATCTGACAAACATCACATACAGTAGTGGTTAAACAATGCTCTTTTAATTCTCCCGTGTGTCTTTTAACCATTCTTTTTTTCTTTACTCTCTGTTTAGGGTTGGCTATCACCGTGTCATTCTTGGAGAACACGATCGTGGATCCAATGTTGAACCCATCCAGGTCAAACTAGTTTCAAAGGTAATGATAAATTACCTTTAAATACTATTAGAGATAAATAACAAAATAAGAGATCAAGCATCAATGCTTTTTTTTATGAACAATACAGTAATGAGGAATGCTTGCATCTTAGATCATCTTTTAAAAAGCTTTCACTAGTAACCATTCATCCATTGTTTCTGTATGTGCAGGTCATCACCCATCCGCTCTACAGCAGCACGACTGTCAACAATGACATTGCTCTGCTGAAACTGTCGTCTCCAGTCACATATACTCCCCGTATCTCTCCTGTATGTTTGGCTCCATCAACCATCAACATCCTGCCTGGAACCCGCTGCTTCACCAGTGGCTGGGGCCAAACTGCCACCACAAGTAAATTACCTGTGAAACAAAGAGGAACTGTAGGAATTATTGTTGTTACATACATGACTCTGAACAGCCTTCTGATGTTTTCTTCTCTCTCTTTTTTAGCGAGCCCTATGATCCTGCAGCAAACAGGCATCCCCATCACAAGTCCTGCTGTGTGCAGGCAGATCTGGGGTCAGAGCAGAATCACTGATGCCATGATCTGCGCTGGAGGATCTGGATCATCATCTTGCATGGTACATGAAGACCGATCAAGACAAACACATTGATGTATCAGTGTTGCTGCTGTTAAATCTTAAATGTGTGTTTTCCACAGGGTGATTCTGGTGGTCCCCTGGTGTGTGAGAGATCAGGGGTCTGGACTCTGGTGGGCGCTGTGTCCTGGGGAACCAGCACTTGTGACACCCGTTATCCAGTAGTCTACACCCGCATCTCCCAACTGCGCTCCTGGATCGACAGGACTATCGCTTCCAACTAAAGCACCTGTCTGAATATTTATCCACCAAGGGAAGCAAAAGCACATTTTGATTGTTATTATGTAATACAGTTAATCTCTGTTGGTGGTGTTTTTGCTGAGTTTGATTTAGTCTATTGTTCCTGTGAACTGACTGTTACTTCATGTTACTGTTTTCTTGTTCCAGCCGTATAGATAATAAAAATGTTCTAATAAAAGAACAGTGTGTTGAAGAGTGAAATGAATCTAATTATTTTAAAAAGTAAACTTGATTAACTTTAAAATGTTACAGGAATATATTGTTTTAATTTGAATTAAAAAAAAAAAAAAAAACTTTCCACTTTCACAGTAACAAATGAAGACAACAGTGACACAAGATACATCAAAGCGGACAGAACTACTAGATAGGAACTTTCAAACAAATCTGATTTTATGGTTGAAAAGTTTCCATTAGAATATGACAGACACTGACGTTCCATTTACTTACTCGGACAATCTCTAAAATTAAATAAAGTACAAATCATCTGTTCTTATGAAGTACTGAATAATGCTGATTGCTGTCAGAATGCAATTTATCTACACTTTCATGAGCTTTATTTTTTATATTTAATTTTACAGAATTAAGAGTTACTGAGAATCTTTCTGATAACTGTTTGTTAGCCTACTGTAAGTGGATGTCTTGTCAATACTTTGTTTTTTAGATTTATAAAAACTATTAAAAAAAATACCTGACGAGATAAAGTTATAACACTGTCATTAATACTACAAAATGACTTCAAGGGGACATTCTCCTTCTGTCAAACCCATTTATAAAGTTTCATAAAGTTGATTATGGAAAATGCATTTCTACATCCCTCATCCCTCAGTGAACATGAACATTTTCTTTATGAGGAATCTTGCAGTATCTAAATAAATGTCTGAATTTGTAAACAATTTTTTTAAAACAAACTAGCTATTTTAATAGTAAAGGTATTGGAGATATTTTATGCTACTCCACCTATTCAGCAGTCCTTGATATTATATTATTATCATTATTATTATTATTATTTGTAACTTTTTTTAATGCAAACTGTCTTAACAGAGAAGTCCACTTCCAGAACAACAATCTCCAAACAAATAATGAACTCACCCCCTTGTCATCCACGATGTTCATGTCTTTCTTCAGTCATAAAGAAATTATGTTTTTTGAGGAGAACATTTCAGGATTTTTCTCCATATAATGGACTGCTATGGTGTCCCGATTTTGAACTTCCAAAATGCAGTTTAAATGCAGCTTCAAATGATCCCAAATGTGGTTGTAAACGATCCCAGCCGAGGTAGAAGGGTCTTATCTAGCGAAACGATCGGTTATTTTCATTAAAAAAAAAAGTACAATTTAAATACTTATACTTTATTCTCAAACGTTCATCTTGCCTTGCAGTCCTTGAACTCTGTGTATTCTGGCTCAAGACAGTTAGGGTATGTCGAGAAACTCCAACCGTATTTTCTCCCTCAACTTCAAAAATCATTTAAAAATCATCCTGCATCACTGCAGAGGTTCCGACCCAGTCTTTGCAAAGTGAACATGCAAAGAAGATCAAACACCCTTAACAAAAAAGGTAAAACAGAGATATAGGATGATTTTGAAGTTGAGGGTGAACATGAGATTTTTGCGACATACCCTAACTGTCATGAACTGGAACAAAAACAGTCCAGGCAGAGTAAGAAAAGACAAGCGTTTGGCATTAAAAAGTATATAAATTGTATTATTTTTATTAAAATAACTGATTGTTTTGCTATATAAGTCCCTTCTTTCTCGGTTGGAATCATTTACAACCACATTTGGGATCGTTTGAATTCGCATTTAAACTGCATTTTGCAAGTTCAAAATCGGGGCACCACAGCAGTCCATTATATGGGGGAAAATGCTGAAATGTTTTTCTCAAAAAACATAATTTCTTTATGACTGAAGAAAGAAAGACATGAACATCGTGGATGACAAGGGGGTAAATTATTTGTAAATTGTTGTTCTAGAAGTGGACTTCTCTTTTAACACTATTTCTCTCTATTTTTATGTACAGAAGTCTTGGCGCTATAGCATTATGACAAAACATCACGATCAATAAGTTCATTATCATCAGGATGACAAACAGAAGGCAGTCTGCATATGTAAAGTTGAGCGTGACCTGGTAACCAAAACAATAATTTCCAATAAGCTGCAGTGTTTTTCTAATTGTCTCTTCCGTGTCTCTTTCCAGTTTACAGAAGCAGAGCTGGTAAAGTTACATTCTTGCCCAGAGTGAAACAATAAATCTACTGACCAGAAACAAACGGTCTCCAGGCAGTGAAATTTGCAGTCATCATTTCATGTTAATATGCTGAATTGTGGAATAAAATCATATCCTATATAATGTATTATAGTATATCATATTGACAACTCATCAACTAAATATTTACCATCTTAAATTTTTAAACGTTTTCTTATTTATTTGTTTACTTATACAAAATTAAAATAATGTTTATTCATTTGCTTGTAATTTATTTATTATGACTTTGGAAAATTTATCTTTTACAGTTGCAGTTAAACGTAATGTGAATGCAGTTACTAAGATGATGTTGTTTGGAATTGCTAAAATGTGAATGAAAAAAAATGATCAGAATATCAACTTACAAAATAATTATCTTTTCTTTTTTTTGGCTCATTTTATCTGTAAATGAAAACCTGCTTAATAATTATGCACACCTGAATATAAGGTGTTTTTCACTTCCAGTCTTCATGAACAATTATATATCACTTATAAATTATTAAATACAATATGAATAGTAGTTATTAAGATTGACGTCGTTTGGAATTGCTAAAGTGTGCTTGGAAAAAAATATGACCAGAATATCAGCTTGCATAATAATTATGCACGCACCAGAGTTTTCCTCTTCCTCTGTCATTGGTAATGCACGGAATGTTTAGATTGGTTGTCAAGGCAGCCAGAATCAGAATTTGTGCCCACCAATGTGCCCATCATTGTTGTCTTCCATTGTTGTCATTGAACATCCTGCAGTGTTTTTAGATGTAAATCATACCAAAGATGCATTGATGATTAAAACTGAAACCAAAACCACTTTTAGTTGTTTTTTTTTTTTTTTTTTTTTTTTTAATGAATAATCAGAGATTATTGCACAGTAATTAAGATACCATAAATCCAAGAGAGACTTGCTACCTAACAAACCATCACTTTTTGTGAAGTAATCTTTTATTGAGGAAATAAACTCAATTTGAACAAAGACCCAGACAGACAAACAGTGACACAACAGAGATTATTTGTTGTGGTAATCACATTAACATGACCTTCTCATACCACCAAATACAAAGGCTTGAGGATCGATAAACACTGACAGCCACTTCAGACCTAAACATAAAAAAACCTCTGATCACATAATGTTGCATCTTTTTTTTACTCTGACAGTGAGTGCGCTGCTCATTTTTTCTGTCCTTGGTTCTGAACCTTTTGGTTACTGTGTTTAATCACCTTTACAAGAAATCAACCACATAGTTTAGAACTAGATGAGCCAGATTATCTTGCTGGTTTTTGATGCTTCGCAGAACTGAGAGAGGCATGGTAAATATAAAAATGTTTTGAAAGCAGTGTCCTCTAAAAGAAGAATCACATTTAGAAGGAAGAAGGGCTTTTCACCTATTGATGTAAATGACTTCACTTGTTCTATTTTGTTATTCTTGAGAAACCCTAAAAAAGGTTTCCCAGAATTGTGACCCTGGACCACAAAACCAGTCTTAAGTCGCTGGGGTATATTTGTAGCAATAGCCAAAAATACAGTGTATTGGTCAAAATTATTATTATTTTTTTTATGCCAAAAATCGTTAGGAAATTAAGTAAAGATCATGTTCCATGAAAATATTTTGTGAAATTCCTACTGTAAATATATCAAAACTTGATTCGTAATATGCATTTTTAACTACTTCATTTGGACAACTTTAAAGGTGATTTTCTCATTATTTAGATTTTTTTGCACCCTCAGATTCTATATATTGAAATAATTGTATCTTGGCCAAATAGTGTTCTATCCTAACAAACCATACATCAATGGAAAGCTTATTTATTCGCCTTTCAGATGATGTATAAAGCTCAATTTCGAATAATTGACCCTTATGACTGGTTTTGTGGTCCAGGGTCACAACTGTGTACAAACATGCCCCAACTCTTTATATTGTACACATTCAAATGTTAAACCACATTAAATCAAAATAAAGTTTAAACATTTAGCATTTAATTCTGCTATGCATTCGCATTACTTTTAACTGCAACTGTAAAAAATAAATTTTCCAAAGTCATAATAAATAAATTACAAGCAAATGAATAAACATTATTTTAATTTTGTATAAGTAAAAAATAAATAAGAAAACATTTATTGCTTAATAGAGTTTACTGTTCTATAGTGCTTTCTTGAAAATAATGCCAGAAATGCATGTGACGTTGCAGAGGAGTGCAGTTAAAGTAAAATATAGCTAAATAAAGATGTTGAGAGAAAACGTCTCAGGTTACGTATGTAACCATGGTTCCCCGAGGGAACGAGATGCTGCGTTGAAAACGCTATGGGAACGCCTCCAGCGTGACCACGCTCTGAAACACGTGTGCATACAGTCCAATGGAGAAGCGAGATGTCACGGGAGGGGTGACGTAGAGACCAGGAAGCTTAAAAGCACGTGCGGTGCATGCAGCCGGCAGCTTCTGAATAGAGAAGCAAGTGCTGCAGGGATGCCGGAAGTATGGCCCGAGATGCAGCGTCTCGTTCCCTCGGGGAACCATGGTTACATACGTAACCTGAGACGTTCCCCTTCAGGAACTTGAGCTGCGTCGAAAACGCTATGGGAACGAGATGCCCACGCCACCAGACTTCAAATCCCTGCCTAGTGTGGAAGTGCACAGCTAGGGCAAGAGAAAAAGAGCCAGGAGTGGCACAAGTCCAGGAAAGAACTTTAAAGTCAAAAGGGTGGACATTTCACAGCATTCTGAAGCCAACTTAAGAGAAGAGAGCCTTGACCACCAAGAAGGGAGGGTCAGAGAACTCGAGGTTATGAAATAGCATCCCGACCACACTTAGCAAAGCTACACCTGGCCAGAGGCCTAGGCCTCAGCGCACCGTGGAGGAAACGTGTAATGAGGGGGTTCCTACCCACTGAGGAGCCACCCAGAGGGGCGTGGTAGGCCGAAATAGCCGCCATGTAGACCTTCAGGGTGGAGTGGGCTAACCATGTGGAGAACCGATCCTGCAGAAACCCCAGCACTGTACCAGCTGGGCAGTTAACTGAGTCCTGCTGGCAGTCTCCACACCATGAAGTGAAAGGTCAGCATACAGTTTCCTCGAGGAGGGAGCTCTGGATTGGAGGATGGTCTCAACAACCTCAGTTGAGAGACCGGAAGCTATGAGGTGTGCTCCCTCAGGGCGCACTCTCTCCAGAACTCCTGGGAGCAGAGCAATTGGGGAAAGGCGTACGGACGAAGCCTCAACCACGTCTGTACCATTAGCCTTTTTCACAAAAATCGGAAGTGACGTCAGTGCAGGGTAAAGTCAGTTCCGCTACAGGTCTGTGCCTATTATATTAATATGCTCTTGTCTCAAATAATGCCTTTTACCTTTTCTTTTTTGTCTGCTTTCCAAGTTGTTATATAATCAACAAAGAAACAACATTTTACTTGTTTGTAATTTATATGGGCACTCAGACCGGTACTCGTCAATATAATACATGCGCAACATAGCGCCAGCTATAGTTTCTGTTCTCCATCTCCGGTATATTTAAGCATATTTTCTCAATTTACTCAGTCATTTCCCTCGAATCACTACATCATGGTAAATTATGACAGCGTTTATATCCAAATGCACATTTCCCCAAGAATAGATGAAACAATTCTGAGTCCGGATGATGCATAAACTCAATACAACAACGTAATCCAGATCCAAAAGGAATAAAGCCATTAATCGGAGTCATGTCTTATTTAGTATTATATTATTTTATTATGTATATGCCTGAGCACGTTATGCAACGTACATTTACACCCTAAAGTTAATAATGCAAAGGAGAGCAAGTAGAAAATACAATATTACTTTCATAATAATAATAATAACAATATTAATCGCGAAAAAAAATGATGTGAAGAGTCATAATGCACAGCCAGCACCAAATAGACAGTAAGGCAAAACTTAAAACTGTACTGTATTATAAGTGCTAACATTCATAATTAAATAAACATAGTATTTGTGATGACCAGACGCTGACACAAAGTTTTTGAATAAATGTTTGCTATTTTTAGAGTAAAACACCGGTATATATCATAGTATCATAGTATCTATTTTGTAAAAATAGACTTTGATTCCCGAACTTACTCTTGTTCAGTACGGCCGCTGCTGTCACCGGAAAAACGTTTACCCTGCAAGCGCCAATCCGGAAGCCAGAAACACGGAAGTGTGAAAAAGGCTAATGGCATCCAGCCCCAGTGGAGCTGGATGAGTCAGAGAGCACCAGAGGGGACATTGCGATGTCTAACTCTCACAAAGAGGTCCACCTGACCCTGGCAAACGCTCTCCAAATCTGCTTCACCACCTCTGGGTGAAGCATCCATTCCCCAGGCCTCGGCAGGATGTCTGCTTCCAAGTTGAGATGCCCAGGAATTTAAACTGCTCTCAGTGAGTGGTGTCTGTCCTGGGACCACACAAGGATCTGGTGCGCCAGCTTGTACAAGGGGCGTGACGCAGACCTCCCTGTTGGTTGATGTAGTAGACCACCGCTGTGCTGTCGGTGCGGACCAGCACATGGCGGTCTCTTAGGTCTGGGAGGAAGTGTTTCAGAGCCTGAAACACAGCCAGCATCTCCAGGCAGTGATATGCCAAGTGAGACGGCGGTCACTCCACAGACCGTGGGCAGGCTGGCCGTCCATGACCGCTCCATAAACCGGTGAGGGACGCATCCGTCTCTAGCATTACGCGGCAAGGAGGAGCTTCCAGCACCGGGCCCTGAGACTGGAACCAAGACTTCCTCCACATGTCCAAGGCACGTAGGTATCACCGCGTGACCTTGATGTGTGAAACGGGTTTTCCCTCGGGGAGAACCACTTGGTCCTGAGCCACCACTGTAGGGGTCTCATGTACAGCAGGCCAAAAAGTATCACGTTGGACACAGCTGCCATCAGACCCAGCAGTTGTTGAAACTGCTTTACAGTGAGTGACCGGCCTTTTCTCACTCTCACGACTGCAGTAAGGATTGACTCAATCCGAGCAGGTGACAGACGTGCCTGCATCGTGGTCAAATCCCACACCACGCCCAGATAAGTGGTTCTCTGTAATGGAGAAAGCACACTTTTCTTGGCATTCAGTCTCAACCCCAACACTTTCATATGAGCAAGAACGACATCTCGATGTCGAACCCCCAAAGCTCTGAAATGATCTATTATCAACAATCGCTGATATAGATCAGTATGCGGATGCCCTGGAATCCAGAGGAGCCAGAGCAGCATCCACACACTTGGTGAAAGTGTGGGGTGAGAGTGCAAGGCTGGACGGAAGAACCCGACACTGGTACGCTTCGCCCCCAAAGCGAACCTCAGGAACTTCCTGTGTTGAAGGATGGATATGTGGAGTTATGCATTCTTCAGATCTGAACACAACCTCCCCCTCCTTCTTCGGAACAATGAAGTACCGGCTGTAGAACCAGGACTCCCTGACGTGAGGAGGGACCACCTCGATGGCCTTCCTTAAGAGAGTGTCTACTTCCTGTTCCATTACCAGACCCTGCTTGGGGCCCACCAGAGTGGGAAGACCCTGTTGAAAAGTGGCGGCGGAGCACCAAATTGAATGCGATAGCCTCGCTCTACGGTGCGCAGGACCCAAGCAGATACATTTGGCAGCAGTTTCCATGCTGCCAAATAATCTACTAAGGGAACCAGTCTCTCGAGACTGGCCTCTGGTATTGTTTGAGCTGCTAGCTGCTGTACTAGCTGCTGTAGAGACCCCCACAGGGGTGGCGAGCTCCCCAGCTCCGCTACGTTTCCGGGCGGAAGACTGAGATGTGGGCTTGCTGGAGACCGCTGCGCCCTGGAGCACCGGCAGGGTTGGCAGGCTAATCTCCCGAGGGCACAGAGGAGAGACGGGCACCAAAGAATGCGGTGGACCATGCCCTTCCCCAGTAGGGCCTGCCCTCAGAGGTCCTGGACCATAAAAGTCAGGACCATAGTCTCATAGGTCTGGGTGAAAGTGTTTCAGTACTTGAAACACGGCCAGCATCTCCAGGCAGCTGAAGTGCCAAACTGGATGGTGACCGCTCCACAGACCGCGGGCGGGGTGGCCACTCATGACCACCCCCCAACCGGTGAGAGATGCATCCATCGCTAGCATATGCGGCGACAAGGAGCTCCCAGCACTGGGCCCTGAGACAAGAACCCTCACACGGGCACGGGCACTGACCTTGATCATGCAAAGCAGCTTTCCCCTCAGGGAAAACCCCTTGGTCTTGAAACAACTGCAGGGGTCCATGTACAGCAGGCCAAAAATTGGACACAGCTGAATCAGACCCAGCAGTTATGAAACTGTTCCTGTGCCTATTTATTTATTTATTTTTTTTTTTTTTTTTTTTTTGCTTTCTTTTTCTCTTTTTTTGAACACATTTATGAATGAACACAGCCCGCCCCCTAGAAACTGAGCTCAGCTAAAAACCACACATAAATCGCAATCCCCGTTCCTGTTATTTATTTATTTATTCTTTAAAAGCGAGAGCATAGAAACGGACAAAATGCATCAGCTCATCTCAATCTCGGAGAAAGATAACCGCAGCAGCGCGAGCTCTCACTCAGAGGGGGAAGAACTGCAGCGCGGGCTTCCGAGCCCCGAGAGAGAGCGCTAGATCTAGGGAGAAAGACAGAGATAGGGCGGACACGACTCTAACCCGTCCGTAGATCTAAATGCGATCCCCACGATCACAGCCGCCGCCCTGCCTCGGCAGAAGCGGGAGCTGAGCGCGGGGAACGCAAACGCGGGCAGTCAGCTCCCTCGAGAACTGACTCCCATACTTCGCTCCCAGACAGACAACAAATAGATTGTGTGTATCGCCACCCGAAATAGCGCAGGCAGAGAGGAACACACAGTCTAAATGCCGCTGCTTATATTCGTAAGAATGCTTTGTAGGACATAGTGACACTCTCAAATAAAAGCTGTGCGAACTAGCACAAAAAACAGAGTGACACACACACACACGTTTGTTTTTGTGAATTGTGGGGACTTTCCATAGACTTCTATAGATTTTATACTGACCAAACGATATTGTCTATCCCCTAACCCAACCCTAACCCTCACAGAAAACATGTTTGCATCGTTACACTTTCAGATAAACATCATTTACTATTTTTAATCATTTTTTAACGGTCCCCACAATGTCAAAAATTTCAGGTTTTACTATCCTTGTGGGGACATTTGGTCCCCACAATGTAGCAAAAACAAGTACACACACACACACACGTTTGTTTTTGTGAATTGTGGGGACTTTCCATAGACTTCTATAGACTTTATACTGACCAAACGATATTGTCTATCCCCTAACCCAACCCTAACCCTAAACCTAGCCCTCACAGAAAACATGTTTGCATTGTTACACTTTTAGATAAACATGATTTACTATTTTTAATCATTTTTTAACATTGTGGGGACCGCAAATTTCAGGTTTTACTATCCTTGTAGGGACATTTGGTCCCCACTATGTAGCAAAAACAAGTACACACACACACAGAGCGCTTGCTGAAAGACAGAAGCTGCCGGCTGCATGCACATGTGTTTTTAAGCCTCCTGGTCTCTACGTCACCCCGCCTGTGATGTCTCGCTTCTCCATTGGACTGTATGCACACATGTTTCAGAGCGTGGTCACGCTGGAGGCGTTCCCATAGCGTTTTCGACGTAGCTCGAGTTCCTGAAGGGGAACAGTTGACTTGATGCCAGTTCTTTTCGGTGGCTATGATAAGATGTCCTATAAGAAATACTTTGCTTGTTTTATCTAAACTGCTTGTGCTGTCATAAACTGAACTTCTGGTTTCACTTCAGTGCAGCTGTCATAACTGAAAATTTTACTCTCTTCCTGTTCAGCTTCACTGACTTTGACTGAATGTCATAACAGACAATAGCAACTGCAAAAAACAAAAAACAAAAAAACAAAAAACAAAATGTTTTCCATCAAACACATTTCATAACATACATAAAAAAGTGAAAGTATGATGTTTCTCAAGGAAATAGACAGGTCAAAGAATTGAGAATTCACCCTCTTTGCATGTAAGACAATGAAGATGCAAATCAAGACGCAAATAGTCTCCAGCGATAACAGATCTAAACATTCCTTATCTATGAGGTTATTGGAGCTAATGGAATGTACCTCATACCCACAAAACTATATCATCATCCTCAACTTTTAAAGACACGTAGCTCAGCTGGATTGCATAAGATGCATGAAGTTCACAGAAGCAGATCTTTAAAGCTACATTCTTGCCAAGTGTAATACAATAACAAGCTACTGACCAGAAAAACTAGTGAGTTTAAAAACACAGACTGTCCAGAAGCTTATTAGAGACCAATGTGACCATCACGGTTGTCTTGCATTGTTGTCATTGAACATCCTAGAAAATTTTAGGTGTAAATCATACCAAAGCTGCATTGATGATTATAGGATTGAAACCACTTTTATTTGAATCTGAGGTGACTGTAACTCACGGCAGTCTGCAGTCTGTAAAAAATGGCTCTGATAACACGCAAACAAATGTGACAAAGACCACACCAAAATAGACGTGAGGCTACATCTCCACAACACTTTAGTTTATTAAAAACAAAATTGGTGTGTGTCTTTTTACCTGATTTGGGTGTGTCAATAAAGGAGACATGCAAAATGTGCAGGGCAGGGGTGCCTCCAGGACAGGTTTGAAAACCACTGTGAATGGTTTGTCTAATCTACCTGAATTCCATAACTTTGCCAGCATGATCTGAAGATGATCTGAGGCAATTCTGGTGAAAATGAGACTAAACTAGCACTAGAGGGTTTAGGGTTAAAGACTCCAAACTTGCTATGGTTAATGTTCAGACTTAAACACTGACAGGAACTTCAGACCTAAACCTAAAAAACCCTCTGATCACATGATGTTGCATCTTTTTTATTTAGTCTGAGTGTGCTGCCTTTTTTTTTTTTTTTTTTTTTTTGCCTTTTCCTCAGTCCTTGAAAGTTTACTGTGGTCTCTTCACAAATGTCTGACTCACCAGCAGCCAAAGAAACTTACTGCATGTTTTAGTAGCTGTATATAACCTGTACAAACTACCATCACTTAGAATATTTGACTTGCTCTGTTAGAATATGACTGATATTCCATAAGTCTTTCATTAATCTGTCACGTAAACTAAAGCCATTGTGCAAAATGTTATTGCTTATTTAGTGCTGTAAATTCAGACTGCTAACACTGTATTTGAAGGATGCTCCTCAGGACAGGCTACATATCATTCATTAAACATCTACTGTCCAATGACTTAAAAATCAAGTACAAAAATTCTGGTTACTGTGTTTAGTCATCTTGGCAAGAAATCTATATCAGAACCTGACCAAACCATGTTATCATTTAGAACTGGATGAGCTGGAAAATCATGCTGGTTTTTGATGCTTCACAGAACTGAGAGAGATGCTGTAAATATAAAACTGTTTTGAAAGCAGTTTCCTCTAAACAAAGAATCATATTCAGAAGTTTGATTAAAAGAAATTTTAATCGAAAATCAATTTTCACCTATTGATTATGTAAAGTACTTCACTTCATTTTGTTGTTCTTGAGAAACCTTGAAAAAGACTTCCCAGTATTGTGTACAAATACATCCCAAAGCTTTATATTGTACACAATAAATATAAATGTTAAATCACATTAAATCAAAATAAAGTCTAAACAGCTAGCGTTGATTTCACCTACTGTTATGCATTCACTCATGCATAATTTTTAAACAAAACAAACAAAATGTAGCTTTCCAGCCTTAATTCTGATTAAAACATTTATTTTTACAATAAGCAAATTAATAAAAAATATTTTATTTTAATTTTGTATCAGTAAAAAAAAGGGAAAAAATAGTTTATCTTACTATAGTGCTTTCTAGAAAATAACACCAGAAATCCATGTGACACTAACAAGTGCAGTTAAAGTAAAATATATATAAATAATTATGTTGGGAGAAAACAGTGACTTGATGCCTTTCTGTGGCTACAATAAGATCTACAATATAAGTTCTTATAAGAACTAGTTTGACTGTTCAGCACAGCTCTCATAACTGATATAATCACAGTGTGACAAAATTAAGAAAACTAGAGTTTACTGTACTATAGTTCTTTCTACAAAATAACACCAGAAATTCAGTGCCGTTGCTCTAATTATGTTGGGAGAAAACAATAACTTGATGCCAGCTCTTTCCAGTTGCTATGATAAGATGTTCTATAAAAGTTTGACTGTTTGTTTTATCTAAACTGCTTGTGATGTTATAAACTGATGTTAGAAATTTTAGTTTCAGTTCAGCGCAGCCCTCATAACTGATATAATCACAGCGTGACAAAATTACACAATTGCACTCTCTTCCTGCTCAGCATCACTAACTTGAATGAATGAAAGATCACAATAGACAACAGCAACAACAAAAATGTTTTCCATCAAAAACATTTCATAACATACACTGACAGAAGTGAACATATGATGCTTCTCAAGGAAATAAGACAGAAGCCACACACACCTTCTCAAGGTCAAAGAATGAAGAAGGTCCATCCTCTTTGCACGCAAGTCACCTTTCTTGACAATGAAGATGCAAACAGTCTCCAACAATAACAGATCTGAACATTCCTCAGATATGAGCTCATTGGAGCTGATGGGATGGACTGATTTGGATTTTTGATTTGCAAATGATATAAAAGCAAGAGAGAGCACCTACAGATACATCAGTGAGACACATCACACACTCATCTACATCATGACCTTCATCATCTTCTCCATCACCTGCCTTGCCCTGGTGGCCTCTGCTCTGGGTAAGTGTCTGCTTTAGACATTTTCAGGAATAATGATTGGCAAATATATTCAGAAAATGCAAAACCTACCTTAACCCTCTGGTTGTGTTTGGGTCAAACTGACCCGGAAAAGATGTTCTTTTTCCCGAAAATACTAGTTAATATTATCACATTGGACCCAAACTTTGTTTGACTTTGTTCACACAGGGTATAAGTACTAATCTGATTTTTTTTTTTTTTTTTTTTTTTTTTTTTAGAATTTTCGTAATTCTTTGTTGGTTTTATTTCACCTAGTCACACTTGCGGTGTTCCCAGTCAAAAATGACCAGACTCCAAACACCTGCTTATAAATCTCTTATTATGCTATATTATCACTAAAGATTGGATTCATTCTTTTTGTCAGCTTGTTTTCCTTTATTTAGTACTGGTTTTGTGTTTCTATTTGCATCTGATTAATCATGGGCCTCATTTTTCTGAGAGAAGGTGCCCACCAATGTATTTTTTATGAATAATTTTCACAATATGAGATAAAAATTATGAAAATTTGCACTGTGTATCTAGCACTAGTGTTCTTTAATGTTTAATAAGGAAGTTTGCTTTTAAATGCTTTTATTTTGTACAAAATTGCAAAAAGTCACACCTGTGGTGTTCACACTTGTTTTCTTTCATTTAGGACTGGTTTCAACTTCTGTTTTTGCATCTGATTAATCGACTAGTTTATCTGAAAGTTTATTTGCATCTGATTGCCTCACATTTAAAACAGATGCATACAGAAACAGAAAACCAGTCCTAAATGAAAGAAAATATAGAAACACAAAAAGAATGAATCCTAAATGAAATAATATAGCATAATGATAGATTTATAAGCAATATTTGGTGATAATAGCATAATGAGAGATTTAAAAGCAATTGTTTGACAGGAATCCAAACACAACCAAAGGGTTAAGAACTTCCTGCTGACCCATTCTTATCTCAAGAACAATGTGTTACATTCTGTAATAACAGGTTGTGGAGTGCCTGCAATTAAACCACAGACGATCGGCAGCAGGATTGTGAACGGACAGAATGCCATCTCTGGTTCTTGGCCCTGGCAGGTCTCTCTCCAGGTAGCTGTGAATTTTTCTCTCTTTACTGTTTTTACTGCACATATTTGTCTGATTTGTTTTAACTAGAAAATATCATGTTTGCTCTTACCTTTGAAACAGCTACCCAATGGTTTCCA
The DNA here is from genome assembly GCF_022985175.1 of Labeo rohita. Classification (NCBI taxonomy): domain Eukaryota; kingdom Metazoa; phylum Chordata; class Actinopteri; order Cypriniformes; family Cyprinidae; genus Labeo; species Labeo rohita. The sequence continues at coordinate 3,082 of NW_026129862.1, read as the reverse complement.
CTTCTGCGGAGGATCCCTGATCAACCAGAACTGGGTTCTCACTGCTGCCCACTGCCGTGTCGCGTAAGAGTCTTCAGTTTGACAAACATCACATGCAGTAGTGGTAAACAGATGCTCTGTCAGTTCTCTGTGTGTCTTTTAACCATTCATTTTTTCCTTATCTCTCTTCTTAGGGTCGGTTACCACCGTGTCATTCTTGGAGAGCATGATCGTGGCTCCAATGTTGAACCCATCCAGGTCAAACTAGTTTCCAAGGTAAAGAAGATTAATGATCTCAGAGTTGAATAACAAAATTAGAGACCAAGCATTAGTGCTTTTTATAAACAATACATAAATGAAGAATGCCTGCATCTTAGATCATCTTTTAAAAAGCTTTCACTAGTAAACTTTCATTCATGTTTTCTGTATGTGCAGGTCATCACCCATCCGCTCTACAGCAGCACGCCTACCAACAATGACATTGCGTTATTGAAACTTGCTTCTCCAGTCACATATACTCCCCGTATTTCTCCTGTATGTCTGGCTCCATCATCCATCAACATCCTGCCTGGAACCCGCTGCTTCACCACTGGCTGGGGCCAAACTGCCACCACAAGTAAGTCACCTGTTAAACAAAGATGAACTGCAGGAATTATTGTTGTGTTACTTACATGACTCTGAACAGCCTTCTGATGATTTTCTCTGATGATTTTTAGCTAGTCCTATGATCCTGCAGCAAACAGGAATCCCCATCACAAGTCCTGTTGTGTGCAGACAGATCTGGGGTCAGAGCAGAATCACTGACGCCATGATTTGTGCTGGAGGATCTGGATCATCATCTTGCATGGTACATGAAGACCGATCAAGACAAACACATTAACGCATCAGCGTTGCTGCTGTTAAATCTTAAATGTGTGTTTTCCACAGGGTGATTCTGGTGGTCCTCTGGTGTGTGAGCGTTCAGGGGTCTGGACTCTGGTGGGCGCTGTGTCCTGGGGAACCAGCACTTGTGACACCCGTTATCCAGTAGTCTACGCCCGCATCTCCCAACTGCGCTCCTGGATCGACAGGACTATGGCTTCCAACTAGAGCACCAGTCTGAATATTTATCTTCCAGGGGAGGCGAAAGCAGATCATTATTAATATTTACTGCAGCTGATACCAGTTTGTGTCTTTTCATTGAGTTTGGGTCTTGGAACAGTCTAATTCCTGTGATTTGACTGTTACTTCTTGTTACTGTTTTCATTTTAGTTCATGTTACAATTAATAAAATAAAATACAATGATTACAATAAAGTGTGTTTTATTTATCTAAAATTAAAACATCATAATGTAGACATTATAATTAATATTCATTTGTAGACATGACAAGATTCAATTCAGTTCATTTCAAGTTTATTTGTATAGCGCTTTTCACGATACAAATCGTTGCAAAGCAGCTCTACAGAAAATTAAAGTTTCTACAATATATTTAGTAGTGGCTAGTGGTGACTAAAATGATATAGGTCAATCTGTTTAATCCTTTAAAACCTAAATACAAAATGGAGAGAAACGTTTAAAAAGGTTTTACTAGATACGACAAACACTTACGTTCATTTACTCAGACAATCATTTCAATTAAAGAAATCGTCTTTGTGTATTAAATAATTCTGATAATTCTGATTTAAATAATTAAACAACAGATTAAGCTGCAGTTTTGTGATTGGCACTTTCGAAAAATACTACACGGAGATTTGGAACATTTATGAATCTTTTGTTTTGAATCAGTGGTTCGGAGACTGTATCAACAAAGGAGGCTTCGTTGCGTCCTACTGTTTCGAACCTTGGTTTCGAAACTTTTCGAAATTCCGAACGTTCGCCGCTGGATGGCGCTGATCTGGCGAATCAATGAACTAAATTTTATGTATTTTAATACTTAATGCGTATCGTACATAATAATACACAAAACAAGGACAGAAAAAAAAAACAACGTTTTAAATAACCTTCATATTTCATGACATTTAATTATTTGTAGATTGCACTGAATAGACTACACTTTGATGAAAACATTTGCATTTGGTTTATAAAAGGCGTTTTGAACATGTTTGGGTTGAGTTTTCTTTGCATTTACAATATTTTGACCAGCAGGTGCCGTCAGAGTGTGGTGTTTCGATCGCTTCGAAACTGAATTATTTTGCGAATCATTTGGTTCAGCTGATTAAGAGCTTCGAGAAAATTCGTTTTCCTCTAATTTGCTCAGAAATGTGCCTGAATGAAACAATGAAAGAGGGGTTTTCAACGGTGTCTTATTGGTTATGGGAAGTATTATTGGATTGCCTTGTTATCTGAGGAAGTTTGAGGAAGAAAAACTGCGTTATGAAAAACTGAACCAATACTTTATATTGTAGACATGCCATGTAAACATGATTCAAATAAAATTTTATGAAGGATTTTATGAATTATAATGATTTTTAAAATTCTTATAAAGTGAAAGTAAAATGAAGACCAAGCTTTATCTTTAACTTGTAATAAATAACATGTATAACCAATAGACAGAGTGCTTAGTCCAGTCACACTGACTCCCCGTATATCTCTTCTGTAAGTCTGGCTCCATCAACCATCAACATCATGCCTTGAACCCGCTTCTGGTGGTACATGACCTTGGTAAGCAATTTGACAATATCTTGTTAATATTTTCAGTACGTGAGAAAGCGTGCTGTTAAGCTTCCAGCAGACAATTGTGAAAAAACTGCACAGCCCTGGTGAAAAAAACAGCATCCCTAGTGAAAAAAAAATATGCACAGCCCTGAAGTGATTTTGGAACAACTAATTTTTAATAACTGTAAGTGTATTTAGTGTACTTTTATGTGCTAAATTGGAACAACTTCAAGTATACTTAGTATACTTTAAGTAAGTACATGCTGTAAGCTAATTGCATGCTTGATTAGTGATATTAAAGTGTACTTTGTTTGTATTACAAGTATATTACAAATTAATTAAGGGTGTCTTCAAAATATACAAGAAACACACCATAAATATATTATTTTTGAGTAAAAATATGCATATTTTTTCCCCAATGCTGAATGCACTCGTTGTCAGGGTCATTAAAACAGTTTGAGTGAAAT
>NW_026129861.1:0-32810 GCF_022985175.1 Labeo rohita | reverse complement strand
ACCCCATAGCACCCACCCACTCATATGGGCCAAGTTCCACCTCAGATACCAGCCTTCTCAGCTCCGGTCGAGCAACAACTGGGTTCCGCTCCTGGACTAGAGCAAGCAGATCGACCTCATCCTCTTCTACAGGCAGTGAGGGTACATCCCTAACCAAGTCATGCGAAGGACTACCAGGGTCAACCGCCACGGTCTCCTTACAAACTCGGCTTTTCAACAGTGAACGGTGCACATTTCTTACCTTGGCCAGATCATTTACCGGCGCAATGGTGTACACTACACCCCCTTCCTTAGGCGCCCTCGTCACTTGATAAACCACTGGGCTCCACAGATCCTGGATTTTATGGCGACCCCTTACCCCATATTCACGGAGGTACACCAGCTGACCCTCCACCAGTGGTTCATCTCGGACATGTTGATCATGCTGCGCCTTGCGCCTATCAGCCACAATCTGCAACCGTTCACGTGCCCCTGCAAAGGCCACCTGTAGCCTTGTTTGATGCTCTAAAACCCAGTCGTGCACGCTACCCTCTGTCGGCTGTAAATCTCTCCCCAACAGGAAATCAATGGGCAAACGCGGCTCCTGGCCGAACATCAAAAAGTGTGGTGTTTCCCCAGTGGCCTGATGGGGGGTACTATTGTAACTAAACACTACCTGGGGAAGACAAGCTTCCCAGTCTCGCTTCCGGGACACTGGCAAAGTGCGCAATAAGTTATGTAAGGTGCGATTGAACCGTTCACACTGGCCATTACCAGCCGGGTGATAAGGAGTGGTTCGAGATTTTTCCACACCATAAAAATTACATAACTGATAAATCAACCGGGACTCAAAGTTCCGACCCTGGTCAGAGTGGAGGCGGCAAGGGACACCAAACCTGTAAAACCATTCTGTCACCAGGGCCTGGGCCACAGTCTCAGCTCGCTGATCCCTTGTGGGAACAGCCAAAGTATATTTACTGAAAACGTCAGTCATCACCAGGACATTTTCAATGCCAGAGCTTGTAGGCTCCAACACCGTAAAGTCCACAGCCAGAATATCATTTGGCCTGGATGACAACAACCTCCCCATAAAACCCTGAGCCCGTGGCTGAGTGTCCTTGGCTGCTTGACAACGATCGCACTCTTGGCACCAACGTTCCACATCTGAGGACAATCCTGGCCAATAACACCTCTGTCTCACTAACTCAGTGGTGCGCTCTATGCCCTGATGTCCGTGTTGCTCATGCAACTGCCTTAACACCTCGGGTTTAAGGACAGTGGGCAACACTAGTTGCAACACCTCCTCCTTACCGTTAGGGCAGTGAACCCGACGATAGAGCACCCCGTCCTGCTCCATTAAACGGCCCCACTGACGAAGCAACACCAAAGCAGCCTTGGTCATTTGGTGCCGTTCATCAGGGCCTGGGCGGGTACCTAATCTCCAGAATCGCGACACCTCCTGGATTACTGGATCAGCTGCCTGCAACAACCTCAAGTCACCAACCGAAAAACCTGGTAATGTAGAAACTGCGCATTGAGCCACCACCTCAACAGAGTCCAATCCTGTTAACTGCCGCAGTGATTCAGGGATTGCAGTGCCTGGGACCAGCCCATCTAACACCCCGGGCTCTTGGGGATGCCGCCGTGAGAGTGCATCTGCATTTTTATTGCTCTTACCTGAACGATACTTGATCTCAAAATCAAAGTCAGCCAGCTGTGCAGCCCACCGCTGCTCGGATGCCCCGAGCTTGGCGGAGGTCAGATGACTGAGGGGGTTATTATCGGTAAACACCACACATTTATTACCCAGCAAGTACTCGCGAAATTTCTCCGTCATGGCCCACTTGAGCGCCACAAACTCCAACTTCATGGAACTGTAATTGGACATGTTGCGCTCAGTGGGCCTCAAACTGCGGCTGGCATATGCAACTGGTCTTACCTTCCCCTCACATTCCTGGGAAAGCACAGCCCCTAAACCTTGGTGGCTAGCATCTACCTCCAGGATGAAAGGCTTAGAGAAATCAGCATACGCGAGTACAGGGGCTGTGGTAAGTTTTCCCTTTAATCCCTCAAAGCTCTCCTGACACCCTGCACTCCAGGCATTGACAAAGCTCCTTCCTGCATGCTTACCTTTTACACCAGCAAATTCTCCTACCAGCTTATGAAGAGGGGCAGCCAATTTGGCAAACCCCTCTACAAATCGTCGGTAGTAGCTGGCCAAGCCCAGGAAGGATCTTAATTCGGTGACATTAGATGGACGAGGCCACTGGGCCACGGCCTCAATCTTACTGAGATCAGTTGCTACTCCCGTAGAAGAGATAACATGACCCAGGTATTTCACTTCTTGCCTTAGAAAAGCACACTTCCCCAGCTTGGCCTTTAACCCTTCTCGTTCCAACCTGCTTAAAACGACTTCCAACCTCTCCATATGCTGAGCAATAGAGGAGGAGAAAACCACAATATCATCTAGATATAAAAGTAAAGAATGACACTGCTGGTCTCCAAATAGCCTCTCCATTAGTCGCTGGAAGGTGGAGGGGGCATTGCACAACCCAAATGGCATTCGATTCCATTCGAAAAGGCCAAATGGAGTGCAAAAGGCGGTCTTCGGCTTATCCCCCTCCGTGACAGGGACCTGGTTATAACCACTGGCTAAATCCATGGTAGAAAACCAACAGGCCCCTGTCAAAGCATCCAGCGACTCTTCAATCCGAGGTAGGGGAAAGGCATCCCGTCTAGTTTTGGCATTTAACTGACGGTAGTCCACACACATGCGTAGACTACCGTCCTTCTTTTTAACCAAAACGATCGGGGAGGCGTATGGACTACAACTCTCCCTGATTATCTGGGATTCTAGCAGCTGATTAATGTGAGCCCGAACAACCTCATACTCGGAGGGAGGTACCCGGCGATGTCGTTGCCGCACTGGAGCATCGTCTAACAAGGGAATATCATGAGAGATGAGATTTGTACATCCCAAGTCACCATCATGTTCTGAAAACACCGCCTGATACTTCATAAGCAAGGCCCTAACCTTACCCTGTTCTGATTGTGGCAAGGTAGTCAGGTCGACTGCCGCAATTTGCTCCAAAACAGTGGAGCTGGCCGCTTGAGTGGCCTGAGAATAGGCACTGGCTGTATAAGGTCTAACTTCCGTAACACCGGTCGGCAAACTAACAACATGTACTCTAACTAAGGTGCCCAAAACTCTACGTGGGAAGAGCAAAACATCAGAGGTGCCTATGTTAGTTACTGGCACATAGACCGAACCTCCAATCACTTGCACCAAAGCAGGGGAGGCTAACAAACCCTCAGGTAACCCTGACTCAGTGGGCTCAAACAACACTGTACTACCTGCCAACTGTTCTGCACAAGTTGCTGCCACCAACTTAATTGTACCACCGGTAATGCGACATGCCTGGGGACCACGCACCCTTACCTTCATCATATGTTCAACAGGAGATTGCCCACTACCCTGATGACAGTGTTGTAAAGCTTGAAAAACTGAACGGGGTGCATTAGTGACTGAGGGAAAATCAAACAAAGCAGAGCCATGTTGTCCAAAGAGCTCCTGGTAGCATCGCCCAAGAACATTCATCCCCAATACACCAGGGACTTGAAGGCGCAAGCCACCAGGAGGATCCTTGACCACCAGCACCCCGCATCGCGGCACTACCCTACCACAAAGCTCGACATCCAACTCCATATACCCAATATATGGAATGGAGAGCCCATTTGCAGCCCTCAACTGTAACCATGAACACGACCTTAAACGGTCTTGACCCCATGGCTCAAAATGCTGAACAAAACAACTTTCTGTGATCGTCGATACCATTGATCCAGTATCAATTAAACAAGGAACAGCCACACCACCCATTAAAACATCCAGATGCGGGCAAGAAGACATTAAATTTGGAGAACTAAATGGCATATCATCGGAGCCTTCCTTTTCCCCAGCCGAGCTGTGGCTCTTCAGCACGGCGGGAGCTAGTTTTCCGACGCGGGGTTAGATCGTGACTGCCTACCCCCAGCAATTGCTGGATCAGCACGGGAGCGTACAGGCGACTGAGATATAACACGTTCCCCCTCGCATTCCCGTGCAAAATGGCCTGGTTTTTGACATCGCCTACAAATAACGGGCCCACTACGGAAAGGCTGAGTACGAGGGCGAGAATGAGGGGCCTGTAACCGGGCAACACTCTGGGTAAGCTGATTTAACTGCTCCTGTTGTAATTTTAGCATTTCTCTAAGCTCCCCCATTTCAGACTTCTCCGGCGAACTACGACCACCCAACCGTACGCCCCCCTTGACTTCGTACTGAAACCCCTGCGCCAAAGGAGCGGAGAGACTTCGACCCCTTGCTCCACCCGGCATTCCCTCCCGCTCCCAGCGGATTGCTTCACTACGCACATCTAATAATGTCGACTGAGGCTGGCGGCGAACCAGCTGTTTTAGTTCCCGACGGAGGGAAGCGTCGCAAACATATTCAACAAATTGATCCCTCAACAGAATCTCAGCATTTGGCATAGCAGTAGGGGACTTCTGCCTAATTTTCTCTAGCAGGCCCATCAATGCCAGAGAGAACTCCAACAAGGTTTCCCCCTCCAGCTGCCTCCTAGAGAAAAAGGCCTCCTGCAGGGCAACATAAGACTGAGAGCAGCCATACAGGTCTTGTAAAATGGAAAATATTTGTTTGGGATCCACCCGTTCAGCAGCAGAGCGATGCCGAATCTCCTCACGTGCCTCCCCTCCTAAATGATCAAACAGAAAAAATGCCTGATCAGCCACCGACAGGTGACGAGTCCGTATACAAGCTTTCGCTTCCTCCATCCACTCATTGATGCCAACACCTGACCTACCATCAAATATTGGACATTTTCGATCCCTAGGGATGAACACAAATCGCTCAGTTAATGCGGTACTAGCGCTCGCTGATTGGTCAGTAGGTGGCACCAAAAATTCTGTAGAGGGGCCAGCTGTGGAACTAGAGGGACCAACACGGCTCTGCTCCTGACGCAGTCTTTCATTGTCTGCCCTTAACTGGACAACAAGATCCCTCAACTCACACAATTCCTCTTCCATTTTGATTTTTGTCGAACTTACCAAAAAAAGACCTCGGTTCAAATAAATTGAAGAACCAAAAAGGGCCACTAAAATGCTCCAAATTCTCTGAAATTATGACACTGCTGCTTTGTCGGCGACACAACCTGAAAAAAAACAAAAAGCAAAAAGACATACAAAAGAGAAACAGCCTAGTAATCCACCCAAAACAGTACATAAATCACAATCAAAATATCTACCCAAATAACAATCAGCATCCACGTCTCAAACCAGCAATGAAACACCCTGCCGACTACGCCAGAATGTAGCAGGCACCGATAATCGATAACTCCACATATGCGGACTACGCCACCCTATTAACAGGGAAATCTCGCTAAATATGAATAGTTCACAAAAAAAGACACACAGGAACTTAGTTTCAAAAAAAGGAGTTGAGACGTGGATACCAAAAAGTACAAAGTTTATTTTACAAAATATGAATTCTAAAAGTCAATAAAAGACACAGGAGTCAGGCTGTAATAACATGGAAGACAATTGGAAACAAATAGAAACAATGCGACCGAGGCTTACCGAAGACAGGTAATCTAATTACTGAATATAATCGCTAGGTCTCAAAAATCTCACCACCCGGTGCACAAGTCACACCGCACACACACACACACACACACACACACACACACACAATCAAATCAATGTGAACACACTGCACTCCGTGTTCGAATCCCACCACCACACACGAGGGCCAACTAGTAGCCTGTCCGGAAGCCTCGATCCTGCAACACAATTAACAAACAATCAGAAAACAAATCAAAAAATGATAACAACTAGCTCTTACACAAAAGAAAAATACACAAAAAAACCCAAAATATACAAGGTTGGTTAAACACAGACCTAATATAATGATATGCTATGATCTACATCAAAATGTGGCAGATATTTACACCACCAATGAAATCAATACAAATATAACAAAAATATCAACAAAACAAAATTAGAGGCTGCTAAGCAAGACCAACAAAGTTAAATAAACTTTACAAATAAAGCAAAAGCAGCAAAAATACAAACTGAAACACAACCAATGAAATCAATACAAATATAACAAAACAAATATCAACAAAACAAAATTAAATGCTGCTAAGCAAGACCAACAAAGTTAAATAAACTTTACAAATAAAGCAAAAGCAGCAAAAATACAAACTGAAACACAACTTAGAATAAACAAAACAAACAAAACAACTGACAAATAATTTTAAGCAAAAATATACCACACAAACGAAAAACAAAACAATTAAACCACTTCAACAACCAGAATGAACAACGAATCTCGTTGGGACAGGATAAATAAAAAAACCAAAAGAATAATACAGCTACACATTGGAGGACCAGTGTAGCATCCAGGAAATCACGCCGACAAAACAGCAGCATCAACAAATGTCACCCTGCAGGCTCTGTTACATGCAATGGACCCAGATCACGCTATTCTTCCCAAGAGATAACATTAAATTACTTGTCACATAACAAAGGAATCTGCCGCAGCATTAATTGTTCTACATACCTTCTCGTTATGATCATTCCTACGCATCCACTCACATGCAGCCGCAAACATGAAAGGACATCAAAGCGCCGATCCCGCACGGGATTACGGAGGGAGAACTTTAAGGCAGCGAGAGAAAACGGCCGCCATACAAAGAACCACAACTGATGCTCTCCATAAGGAAACTATAAACCAAATACATTAAATGAATTATCCTAAGCCACACATCATGATGCTAATGGGTTAGCCAAACAACGCATACCTGTAAGAGCGGAAGGGGCAAACGCGGAACTGGCGAACCTCAGGCAGTGACGCACAACCGGTGCTCGAACACACATCTGGTGTCGTACAATCCCCTCCTATATATACCCCCCATAACTATGTGATTGGACAACTCATATTTCGCTTATTATTATTCAGTTCCTCTCACTACACATGCATAAACGACAAGCACCATCCCATCCTAACGCTAAACGACTGTGATTGGTTTATCATGACGCAAAACGGCTGGACAATCAAGGTGGATGTAGATTTTTACAGGAGGATATGTCATGTTTGGAACTCAAAGAGTTTTTTTTTTTCTTTTGTTACCGAAACAACAAACCTCTGTTCTCTTACACAATCATTATTGGATGGTACTGCGAAAATTTATATTGTAGCAATACGGGAAAAAGTCTGTGCCAGCTCTTGTACATTACCCGTAATTAAGAAGTATGGGAAGGCGGGAAAAGATATACAATGAGTAAAACGGAGGTGAATGTGCGTGTGGGGAAAAAAGTTTTGAGAACTCAAAGACTTTCTCTGATTTTCTTTTTCTGACTCTTTGGATTGAGTTGATTTTGAACTGAAGGACTGAACTGAACAAGGAGCAATACTGTTACTTATTTCCATTTATTGTATTTTTTCTCTTCCTCTTTAATTTCCCCAAAATTGTTCAAATACTGGGAAACTGAATATTGTAATTTTGTTTGTGAATTTTCCAAAATAACATTCTTTGACTTAAAAAAAACCAAAATAGTTTCAGTCTCTGAAAAATCTTGAATTAACTTCCCTCCAAGACTGTGCTGACTATGTTTGGCTCTACCTTCTCATGTGAGCAGTCTGAACTTGGTCACCTATAAACCATACTACAAAGCTATTATCAAAACAAACAAACAAACAAAAAAAGGCCAGAAGCCACACTAATTGTGAGTATCCCCAATGAACTGTAAATGCTCTTTATCATGGACATGTTTTCAGGTGGAAATTCAATTGAAAACCCTGCACAAAATGTAATTTCTTTATAATAGTAAAATGGTCAATTATGAATGGTCAAGTAACTAGGGCTGTCAGTCGATTAAAATTTTTAATCCAATTACTTACATGTGTTGATTAATTAATCAAATTAAATCGCATATTAATCGAAAAGTAAATTTGACTCTGAAAATACCTACAAAAAATTATTTAAAGCTTTTTTTGTGTGTTAAATGAGAAAGTATCAAGTAGACATTATAAATTGTAGCTTTAGACAAATATTTTATTTAATGCAACATAAAATTTATTACACAAACAGCCTAACGTGAACTGCAGAACATAAAGAAGATCGTTCGAGAAACATCTCAGTATTTTTTGTTCATATAATGAAAGTCATGGTAATCAAAACAGCTTTGTTACCAACACTCTTCAAAATACTGAAACGACATGAGGGTGATTAAACGATAACAGAATTATTATTTTTTTGGGTGAACTATCACTTTATTGTTTTTATTATATTATATTATATTATATTATGAATAATAATTTGTAGCCTTCTTTTTTGTTATTGAAATGATATTCTAAATAAGAAACTAAATCTTCCAGCAGGTGGTGGTAAATGTCTTAACGAGTCATCCACAATTTGTTCAAAACGTGGATTCATTCAGAAACTAAACACTACTGTGTTGCTTGGAGACATGCAACAATTCTGATATGGCTTCAAAGGTAATATATTCTCTGCAAAATCAAGCAAAAAACATAATATAATGTTTCAAATATAACACAATATTAACTTTTTTATTTACTGAACAGCTGTTCACATTTAAGCTGATAGATCGGGACAAAATCAGCACTGGTGTCATATTGCTCTTGCTGACTGTGTAATATCATACACATCTGCAAGATGTCTGTTAAAGATCCCTTAATCTATAAAGCATCTGCTGTGTACAAATGTCTGGTTAATTTTACGTACATTCTAAATCATAAAGACATCTAATAGACATCTATTTGACATCTGATACGAAATGTCCAATAGACGTATTGCAGATTAGCAAACAGTCTTCTTTTTGATAGCATGCTGCTGTGTTTGACACATGACTTATTTATTGATTCAGTTATTATTGACTATTGTTTAGGTATGTTATCATGCTGCTATGATAATAAGTGTTTTTCCCCTTCCCTTAAGATTCTGAATATTGTTTCTTTTTATCAAAATAAAACACTGGTCATAAAATAGTAGTACAAACCAAAGATTTGCAAAGAAAACTGTTGGAGTTGGACATTTTAATAAAGATCAAATGAGTGAGTTCACCTTTGAGAATAAAAACCAACCTGTTTGTTGCTCAGTACCTTGTTTCAGACTGAATGATTCTTCAATCTTCACGTCTTCTGTTAAAGAGGAGACATCTTACGTGTGCTATCTAAACTTATTTAAAACACATTAAAAATCTTACAAAGACCAAACTTTTGACTGGCAGTGTAGCATCAGTAAATGTTTTCACCTATTGTAATAATTGTGAGTCACTCAGTTGTCTTCAGTGTGAAAAGACAGATCTCAAAATCATACAGTCACTGCTGGAAACGGGTCACATATGCAGAAGATGCTGGAAAACCTGAAAGTTTTCAAGAGCTGGAGGATTTTTTACAAGAACAGCAGGCAGTTTAACTGTTCAGGACAAACAAGGGACACAAAACATAAAAACAGTCATGGATCATCTAGGAAACAACACAGTATTAGGATTCAATGGTATGTAAATGTTTGAGTAGCTGGTATAAATTCATTTATTTGGTCCTGTGGAGTTTATGTAAACATCTGTTATGTGAAATAGTTTATTCAGGACAGTACTAAATAAACATATGCAATTTTTATGATCCCCCTTTGGTAAAATCATTAAAATTTTGCATAATGTGCAAGTGGCATTAAATGTATAAGCAAAAATGTAGCTTTGGATGCTTTTTGAGTGTCAGAGTTAATGCTTAAATAAATGACATGATAATTTAAAGTGATCTAAAATACTTCTCAGATGTAACTGTAATTTTATTAAAGCCCATTTTAAATGTAACGGTAATAAAATACACTTACTCATACTTTAACAGACATCTTGCAGATGCTATCTGGGGTAGGTCTGCAAGATGTCTGTTAAAGATCTTTTGATCTGGAAAGCATCTGCTGTGTACAAACATCTGACAGATGTCTGTAAGAGGTCAATTTTTTTTCTAAAAAAGATGTATGTGTGCTATCAGGGTACCCCTATGCTTATGGGTTTTCTTTTATACGTCACAAATATTTACATATATGAAAAACTGTGCAAACAATACAGTGAGAGAAAGGTTTGTTTAGTTATTTGTAAACGTAAGCAATAACTCTTGAAATAGAAATTGAGTGTTTTAATAAAGCTATTCCATGTAAAATTGTGGTGCAGTACATATTGCAGCATGTTGGAAAAACACAAGCACTAGTTTCTAAAACAATTTATAGAAATTTATTATTTAATATATTGTATTATGTTTTATAATGCATTCCTGTGTATTTTCTTTTATTAAGGAAAACTGTCCACTTATTCATAGTTATTTGGATTCGCTGTATGGTGGAGGAGCATCTGCAAGCTGGTGATGAATGGAAGAGCTGCTGGCCACAGGTATCTGCTAGAACACACACACACACACACACATATATATATATATGTTATATTTTGTCTTTTTGTTTTGACACTCATTTTACTCAAACTGGGGATCAAGCGTCTCCTACCTCTGAGCTGTTAAGATCATGGAAATGACTGGGCCAGAAACCAGAGGGCTGTGGAGGTAAAACCTGAGCAAACTGCACCTTTGGAAAAAAAAATGCAGTGTTTTATGCCTTCTTACTGTGAGATGTCACACATGCAATTACACTGGCATGTTTCTAAACCTCACAGTATTTTAAATGAAGTAGGAAAAAGCAAATGACAGATCCAAATCCTTCTGAAATGTCCTGGTGTGGATTTCTTGATTTCACAACTGAAAACTACATGACATTTCTTAGAAGATGGTAATGTTGCTCTTCTTGAAGCAGATAAACATTAAGTTTCCTATCGATACTTCACTCGTACCTTGTCTGCTTAGACGCTATGGGGAAAAACTCCTTTTTCTCTGAAGACTGAAGCCTTTTTCAATCATGCAGTGTAACTGCACAGCCATTGGTCCGTGCAGTGAATTAAAAACAAACTAATGGCTCGGTAACGGCAACAAAGCCTGCCAGAATGAGTCTCGCTCTTCTCTGCTGGTGGATCTCCTCCAAGGAGTTTCTCTTCTCTCAACGAAGCTTGGAGAAAGAAACAGCAGAGTCAGGGAGCTATGAAACCGGGTCTGAGCGATCTTACGCCGGCGCTTTCTCCCCACTGCACTTTGCCCCTGTACAGCGACAACCCACTAGAATTAATCCAACCCCTTGTCATGTGGGCTGAGGCCTGGCAGGCCATTCCCAGAGTGTCAGACTGGGGTTTGGGGATAATAAAACGAGGCTATACACTTTAATTCGCTCAGAGACCCCCGTGTTCAGTGGCGTGGTCTCCACCTCATTTCAGAGCAAGGATGCACACGTCTTGTGCACCAAGGTGATGAATCTGCTGGCTAAAGGAGTCATAGAAAAGATCCTCCTGTAAGTCTGTGCAGGGGATAGGTTTTGTTCGCTGGATCTTAAAGGTAGTTACTTTTTACATCCAAATTGCCCTCCACCACAGACGATTCTTGAGATTCGCCTTCAAGGGAGTGGCATATCAGTACACGCTCATTGTCTTTGTGCTGTACATAACTGTACATATTATCTCACAGATCCTTTCTCCTCAGCCACTTGGATTACCTGGGAGTCAGGGTCAGTTTTGCCAAGGGCACGCTGTCTCCCAGCCAATGGCATCATGGCTTCATTCAAATTTGAAGCTCTCGCCTTCTTAAGACGTTTCAAAATATTCTGGGCCTCATGGCTCCTGCGTCTCTAGTGCAAGAGTTCAGTCCCATGGGCCTGCCTTTGTGTCAAGGTTCTTGGAAAGCCCCTTCAGTACTGGCTGAAACTGTAGAAAAAGAGTTTTTCTGTCCCATGCCTGGCAAGACATTTTAAACGATCTTTATCTGAAAGCATCTCAAGGTTCTTGGAAAGATCTTCATATGGATAAAGAATAGGGCTATTTGACATCCTGGAAATTGTCTGCAGAAAAAAGGTGGTTTTGGCAGATGCTTCTAACTGCAATAACTAACAAATCTGCTTTCGGGCACTGGTCCAAAAAGGGAAGTCACCTTTGGATCAAATGCCTGGAAATAGTGGCAGTATGTTTAGGCATTCGCACTTTTCTGCCCGATCTCGAGGACACCATGTCTGCTTGGACAACATGATGGTGGTGTCTTATATAAATCACCAGGGCAGTTTCTCCTGAAAGCGCCTCTTCATTCTGGTAGAGCACCTCTTGGAATGGGCTCAGCTCATTTTGCATTTACTGAGATCAACGCATGTGCTGGGCAGACTGAACCAAAGAGCAGACATGCTATCTCGGAGCAAAGTCCTCTTGGAAGAGTGGATGCTTCACCCTTCAGAGGATTCAGGTAATTTGGGGGTTCTTTGGCAAGGCAGAGGTTGACCTCTTCGCCTCAGAAGACAACTCTCATTGCCCAGTTTATTTTTCCAAAGACAAGCATGCATTGGGCCAACCTCCTCCTTTACACTTTTTTCCCCACAGGTCATCAGGCAAATCAAGGATCAAAAACACAAGGTTCTGTTAGTGGCCCCACTCTGGAGGAACCAGCACTGGTTCACAGAGCTTTCTCGGGTGCTCTCAGCAGTCCTGTGGCCCATTCCCCTGAGACAGGATTCCTCTCTCAGGTGAATAGAACAATACCTGTGGGCTCTGCACCTGTGGCCTCTCGATGGGAGCCTGCAAACCTCCCCAAGAGTATACTGAATACATTCCCTCAGGCTAGAGCACCATCCATGAGATGGCTCTATGCCCCTAAATGGTCTGTCTTCTCCACCTGGCATGTAGCCCGCAGCATAGACCCAATTTCATGTGACATATCTCTGATATTGTCCTTCCTGCAAGAGCTGTTGAATAAGGGTCATTCCCCTTCCATGCTCAAAGTCTATGTAGCAGCCATAGCAGCCTCTCATGCTCCTATAACTGGCCAGTCAGTGGACAGGAACAACCTAGTTGTTTTTTATGGGGTCTAGGAGGCTCAAACCACCTCATCCCATCACCGTCCCTTCAAGGGATCAGCCCACAGTGTTGAAGGCCCAGAAGAGCCCTTGCCCCCATCTCTGATGTTAAAAACTGCTCTGCTACTGGCCTTAGCATCAGTAAAACACATGGGGGACCTGCAGGCACTCAAATTTGCCTGCTTCAAATTCAGTCCCAATGACTCTAAAGTGGTCCTCAAAGCAAGGCAGGGCTATGTACCTAAGGTACTCTCGACTCTGTTCAGAGCTCAGATAATAACTCTTTTGGCACTTCCTCTTTTGGAGCAAGACCAAGAATTTAACCTTCTCCGTCCTGTCAGGGCGTTCAGGAGTTATACTAAGCTTTCCGCTCTGTTCAGCCGGAACAGTTGTTTGTATGCTTCAGTGGCTGCACCAAAGGGCTTCTGGTCACGAAGCAGAAACTGTCCAAATGTGCAGCTGATACTATTATGCTGGCATACTCCTCCTTGGGCCTAACATGCCCCATGGAAGTAAGATCCCACTCAACTAGAGCCGTCCCCAAGTCCTGGGCTTGGTCTAGCAGTGTGTCCATTGCAGAAATTTGTGTGGCGGCCGGCTGGGCCTCACCGTCCACATTTTCCAGGTTCTGTAATCTGGATGTTCTGGCCTTGTGGGCCCAGGTCCTCTCTTCTTAAGGTGGGCTCACTCTTAACAAATCCAGTTCTTGGCAGTTGCCTCCTTCCTGTACACTCTTGGCCCTCAGGTGAGTTCAGAGGCTGTACAGATTTCTTTTGGATGGAAACCCTCTGGTGCTTGGGGCGAGATCAATTATTAGTCATTCCTCTAGCATAGCACAGGCGGGATTGTACCGGTTCCCCAAAGTGTCTTAGCAGATGAAGTACGAGTGAAGTACCAATAGGGAACCTACTCGGTTACTAACGGGAACAAATACTGTGTTGCTGGCCATGCTATGTAGCTGCACAACTCAGTCGTCGCTTCAGTCGAAGTAACCTGAGGATCCTATGGCGAAATGCCCACTTATATAGCCAGATGGCCCCACCCATTCTGGTGGGCTTTGTTGCCATAGGTTCATGCAGCTCTGCTACTGAGCCATCAGTTTGTTTTTAATTCACTGCATGAACCGATGGCTGTGCAGTTACACTGCGTGATTGAAAAAGGCTTCAGTCTTCAGAGAAAAAGGAGTTTTTCCCCATGGCGTCTTAGCAGACACAGTACTCATTCCCATATCTCGGGAAACCAAAGTTACATTAGTAACCCAGTACATTTGCTAACAGCTGCTAAACACTATTAAGAGAAAAGGCAGTGTTCAATAATTCACACACGATTAATCAGTCTTTAAATTTGTGACTTCATTTACATTTAGCATTACATTACATTAGAAGCGTTTATCCAAAGCGACTTACAAATGACGACAATGGATGTAAACTAAAGCAAATGGGTCTTTAGTAGGGATGCACGATATTGGATTTTTGCCGATATCCGATATGCCGATATTTTTCGGTTCATTTTGGCCGATGCCGATACCGATACCGATAAAAAGCATACCCGGAATACACCACATGTTGTATTATATGCCGACTAATAAATTACAGAACGTTTAGCAAACACTGAGGAATCAAATACATAAAAAGAAAGCCTCCATAACCTGAGACAAATGGCAAAGATTAGCTTTTCAAAATTAAAGTAAAACTAAACTGACTGACTGTGACAGTGCTTGCATGTTTTTTTTTTTTGTTTGTTTGTTTGTTTTTTTGCACACTAATACCAACATGTTCATTGGTTTACCAAGCAGTCTTTTACTTGAAAACCAAATCCTGGGTCCGCCTTTGTTTCCTCAGTAGAAAATACTCCTGCTGAAGCAGCAAATACAAACCAGGATCTATGAAGCGATCACACCAAAAGCACCTCTGGGCATGATCAACGTGGAAAGTAATAGAAATTTAGTCACTAATTCATGTTTAATTATAATTTCCACAAATAGGCTAATTGTTTCATATGCTGCACTGCGCTTCTAAAGGGACACGAACAGGACAAAATTCATGACTACAACTAGGGTTCCTACGATTTATTCTTTTGTTAATTTGTAAAATAAGGAACGAATTAATAAATCGTATGGAATTTTTAATTCACTGCCACGAAATCTTTTATTTTCCACCCGCATGTTTACCACAGTAAGAGATACGAAAACATGGATTAAAAGTGAATGACAAGATAATAAACCTGCGAAATTAAAGGGTGAGATGATGAGGATTTGGAAGAAACTATAAATATTATTTATTATAGTTCGTGGAAATGTGTAACCTACCGGCAAAACAGAACACAACCGCCTATTGCTTTAAATCTATGGGCTCCAACGGCATGAATCCGACCATGGTCGCTATGTATAACATTTGCCTGCTAACCAATTATTTAAAAAAGGCTTTGTACCTCATTTGTGTCATAATACTCACGTAAAAATGTTCGTATGAGCAACGGTGTGTTCTGCCTTATCGGTGAAAGAGGAAATACTTTTGGGATCAGTTTATTTTAAATGCTGATCATGTCAATTGCAAACATTGCGATCGTGTTTCAAAATACAACAACGAGCACCGTGAAAGCATTTAAAAAAGGCACATTCAACGGTCTAGTGACTGGTATGAAACAGTAAAATGATCCCAAATTCTTCATTTTTTATCAGATGACCATATTTACATCTATTTGTTTCATAGTCATGCTACTTGCTACTAAGACAAAAAAAAAAAAAAAAAAAAAAAAAAAAAAAAATATTAATTCGGTTGAGGACGCTGGCATTTCGAGTGGCATTGCACATCCTGTCATGTCACTATATGTCACTACAATAGACGCAGTTTGCATTAAAGTTAACATTTAAACGACAATCAATCATGGAAATGATCGAAAACTGACATCCCTACTTCTTGCCGAACAGGCATTATAGGACCTGCCATGTGCTATAATTGTTTGCTCTGTTATCACACACCAAAGCCTCATTCTGTACATCCATTCTCAGTTTAAATGCAGCCATTGAAATCAGTGAATGCAATTACCATTCAGGCAAAACTTTATTTCAAGAATGAGCCACACTGCTGACCTGATCTAATCGCTAGCGCACCCTGCACAACATATTTCCCTTATCGGCAAGACATATCGGCATAATTTTTCATATCGGGCCGATGCCGATATTTACTTTTAAAGCCATTATCGGCTGATTCCGATATCAGTCCGATAATATCGTGCATCCCTAGTCTTTAGACTCATTCTCTGGTAAGTGATTAAATGCACTGAATCCCAAGCACAGTTTGAAAGTGTGAGGTGGATTATTTTTAGAGAACCAGGTTTGTTAAATTATTGTTTGCTCAATTATTTTTTAGTTCTATCAAGGGGAGAAAATATCAGAAAACACACAGGTTGAACGCAGGCCTTGGGCCATACTATATTTTAACTATTTAAGCACATGGTCTAAAGTGCACAGGTGCATTAGGGCGCTCTTTAAATAACAAGAAAAAAAAATTGTTGGTCAATGTCACCGTCTATTTCAGTTGCCTCAAAATAGCAACGTGACAACAATGCATCTGAACCTCGTTTTCAGACCAGCACACCTACGGGCGCACAGACCCTCAGACTCTCAGGCACCACAGAAGTCCATTATAAGGAGAAAAATTCTGGAGTGTTTTCCTTAATAAATATAAATTACTTTACGACTGAAGAAAGAAAGACATGAATATATTGGTGAGTACATTTTCTGTAAATTGTTGTTCCGAATATGAACTACTCCTTTAATCCGACACACAGGTAGAACTCACATTGAGGAGTCTGTACAATCAAACACACAAAGAACTGAACTTAAGTAGTGGAGATAATGTGACACACACCTAAATGTAAAGATTAAATCAAATCAGATCTGTGCACACTCTAATGAATAACACATTCTGTGTTGACCAAGGATTCGTTTAGAACTACAAGCATGCACAGAAAGTGTTAAAAACAAACATAGCAGATATGTGAGACTGACAGAGTAGTTAATCATCAATAAATAACCTGATGAAAAAATATTTCATGTTTTCGGTGTTATATACCATCTACAACAACATTAAGAATTATTTTATTAATTTGTGTTCATATGGGGTTAAATCTATGCATGCAAAACAATGTGGCATGAAAGTTTTATGCAGTATGTTTTTAGGGCAACTGTTTACCACGAACTCTATCTCTGCAAGTGTTACAAGTTTAATGTTTGGGGATGCAATATGAGCTAAGCTCACTTTATTTACATTATTTACATTCACATAATTTCAAACACTGAGTGTTTGAACATTTGAGATTAAAGAATATAAGAAATAAATATTTGTACCGTAGTGTCCCAGTATATCTGCAAGATGTCTGCTAAAAATCACTTGTTCAGGAAAGCATTTGAGGTTGTTAAAATATCTGACAGACGTGTGTGACATGTCAGTTTTACATACCCTGATAGCACAGGTTAATTTAGATGATGAGAGGCTTGTCAGCAAAATGCCATTTAGTTTTGCTTTACTTATTCATTTCAGCTCAACGTTTGTATTCTGTATTCACTAGCCTAATTTGCATTTTACTTTATAGTTTAATATAAAATAAATGCTATTGTTTAAGGTTAAAGGGTGTTTTCCTGTTTCGTTTCTCTGTGTTGTAAACTCTACCCTGATAGCACATGTACATCTTGGTCTGCATTTACATTTGTGATATGTATTTTTTTTTAGAGTATTTGCATACTGCAATACATCTATTAGAACATTTTCTATCAGATGTCAAATAGACGTCTATTAGACATGATTTAGAATGTATGTAAAACTGACATCTTAAAGACATCTGTCAGTTGTTTGTACACAGCAGATGCTTTCCAGATCAAGTTATCTTTAACAGACATATTGCAGACGTACATGTGCTTTATGGGTACATTCTAAATTATAAACATCTTAAAGACATCTAATAGACGTCTATTTAACATCTGATAGGAAACATCCAATAGACATATTGTAGATGAGCAAACACTCTAAAAAAATATGTCTTGCAGATGTAAATGCAGACATCAAATAGACATCTCTGTGATGTACATGTGCTATCAGGGACGTGTGCTATATGGCACATACATCACAGCATTTATATCTGTAAGACGTATTTTTTTAGATTGTTTGCTCACATGCAATACGTCAATAAGATGTTTCCAATCAGATGTCAAATTGACGTCTATTAGATGTCTTTAAAATGTTTATGATTTAGAATGTATGTAAAATTGGCATCTTACAGATGTCTGTCAGATGTTTGTACAGAGCAGATGCTTTCCAAATCAAGTGATCTTTAACAGACATCTTGCAGACGTATGTGTGCTATCTGGGAACTGTTTCCATTTTAGATACATATCTGGCAGGCTCAGTTGACACACACACACACACATAAGTTTGTGAAGTTCTGATTAATTTTTGGCTCATTTCTCACCTGAGAAGGATAACAGCAGACATTGGTTTTACAGGCAAATGCTGACAGACAGATAGAGATGATAAACTCAAGTATGGCGAATACCAACAATACACATCTGATTCCACTGAAAAGAGTCTGAGAGAAAAATCAGCATTAACACAAATAATTAAAATCAATGTAATATTACATTTTTATGGCCAGATTTACTAAACAAGACAAATTAGCATGACAGCACGATCACATAAAAGCCCCAATCTGAGTGGAAATTTCATTAAAGAACACAAACGCAATGTTTTTTTTATTTCCATAATGACCAACACAATCTGCAGCGCAAACTAGCATCTGGATTAAGATGTACTTTTTTGGTCATTACAGAAATAACATTAAATTGTTTGTTGCAAATCACATTGCTTGATTCACTTAAATAATTTTGTGCCTGAAATGGAAACTCTTACAAATTTGCATTGCTAATGTTTTTAGTAAATGCTGTCAGTAGTTTTTAATGCCAGAGGAGGGTTTACACGTTAGTAAATCTGACCTTGATAGGTCAAATTGAACTGAGTTTACAGTTAACATACAATGTCAATGTCTCCTTGGACTGTAAATTATGAACAGATGAGATTAATGCGTCTGTACTGACCACACAGTGATCTTATAATAATTACTAAAAATTACTAAATAAATGTCATTATAAAAGCTGATGACATACCTGTGAATAGTAACTTGGCCCTATAACCAATTCCAGTGAAATCATAGTAATGGCAATGCCTGCAGTTATAATACTGAAAATGTTCATTCCAAGTGAAGCATTCACCTACAGGCAGAAAAAAACAGATTAATTAATTAGCAAGAACTTTGAAACATTGTGTTAACATGTTAATATACATAGAAAAGTAGATGGAGTGTGATAAAAATGCACTTTTGGCACAATGTGACCTTATTATTAGTTGCTGAAATTTAATTGGCTGGAGGCAGCCATGTTTTTTTATGTATACCAGTCATATTATGTTTTGACATCCACCAAAGAAGATTCATAATAATTCTGAACTTTACTGAACTTTACTGATCCCTACAGTGTTGAGGCGTTGCAGTGCCTCCTATAGGTCCAACTTTGATGCAGTTTGGTGTGACTTCTCCAACAAGTTACTCAAACATGCAAATTACAAATTACATTATTATATAGGGTAGAAAAGAGACAAGAAGAAGAAATCAATTTAAACCAGTACAGAAAATCAATACAAACACAACAAAACAAAACACTATTTCTGTAATTTTAGCATGGTGCTTGGACCCCTAAAAGTAAAGTGTTGTGTACATACCAGACACAAACTGGAGGGTGAATTAATTTTTTTTTCTGCAGCAACGCAGAGTGCGCCTGCAATAATGTACTGAGAGGAGAGAGAAAGACAAAAATTGAGTCTTGCGTTGGAATATGTAGCTTGTATTATGAAAGACAGAACAATTAATTGTATAATAGTTTCTTACGATGAGAGATCCCCAGTAAGGAAGACCACTAATGACAAAGACAGACGGATAAGATAGATAAAATGCAGAGACAGTGCCAATCAGGAAAGTCAGCACACCGATCATTATCTGGACCGTCTGTGACAGAAAATGCAAGTCTTTAATATAGTGGAACACTATAAAATATACAATATAGATTTATGGCAGCTGTATTTCTCAGAAATATTCTTCAAGTGTGTTTGTGGATGTGCAAGATCGGATTACTTTTCTTCTCTGTGACTGATACACTGTAAAGTTTATTATTTAAATAATAAACCTGATCTTATTCTGGTGTCTTTCCTGTCACCAAGACAATAAGATATATTCTTCAATAAAATTTGTGTATGCTTTTTTAATGTGTATAGTTTAGAATTTATTCATGTATTTATTTGTTTACCTAACAGTGACATGCACAAATATAACAAAACAATTATTTGACATTTCTCACCCCAAGGTCTTTTGGTTGGCCTTTCAGAAATGCCTGAAGTCCACGAAGAGGTGAAACTCCTGCCACCTGTTGTACATAAACAGGCACAGGAGCATTTGTCTCCGTTGTAACAGGAGTTGTTTGTGTTAGTGGTTGAAACTGGATGATGAGTGTTGAAGAGTTCATGGGTATGACAGTGCTGGACATCCTGGTTTCTGAATCTCAAACTGACCTGTACAAAATTGTAGTAAATCAAAACATGCAAACAATATGATTATGAAACAGCCCATGTTTAAATTAAGGCAGGGGTGCCCAAACTTGTTGTTAAGAATTAAGCTCCAACTTGTGTCAGCACATCTGCTGGAAAGTTTCTAGTATGCTTAGTAAAAGCTTGATTAGCTGGTTCAGATGTGTCTAATTGGGATTTCCAAAAACACTTGTAAAAGTGAGCTACCTGCCATTATAGGTGTGATTATTACTAAATAAGTGCAATAATAATATATTATTACAATAATAATAATACTTAATTTGAACAGCAGTCCTTAGCCATCTTCAAGAAACTTGTCACAGCACTTGCTCTTTTGTTGGTTTTGATTGCTTCTGTCATCCAACTTGTCTCAATAATAATTGAATAAAATTTAAATCAGCTGTTTTGAAAGAATCGTTTGACTGGATTCAATGAATCACTCATTAAAACAGTGATTCGCCTAGTGGCGGTTTTAGTTTCATATTTATATATTTATTCATGACAAGTCTAAACCAGCCTAAAAACACACTTAACAAAATATTGTTTAATTATCGTTATTGACAAAAATCCCCCTAAAAATATTATAGTATTTTTGTCAATATCGCACCCCTAAATAAGAGGCATCATTTAGGTCATTTGGCACACAGACACTCAGAGATTGTGTGCATGCATATGTGTGTGCATTGGTTTAACCTAAAAAATAAATTAATTAATAAATAACAATAATAATAATAATAATAATAATAATAATAAAACTTTTGACATTGTGGGGCCTGGAAAACAGCTCATAAACCATATTCATTTAATAAAGCTAACTATTTTGTTAAATAGAAACGTGATTAAAAATTAGACAAATTTTGTAATCATTTGTAATCACAGGACCCACAATATTTTTTTTTTACAACTCGACCACTGTAAGGAAAATATTGGGTAAGAGAACAACGCAAGACTTGCGCAAGACTTCCGATTCAATATCTGCTGTTGGGAGATAATACGGTAATAATAATAAAGTAAACTGTAAAACTGTTTGTGCTACTAACAAGCGTGCGTATAATTAAGACAATACATATAAATAATTTGATTATAAATACAGAACATTTACAAACGGCCGCTCCCAACTACGGGAAAAATAAAGTGAATAGCGCTGTGGGGAAGTGTGTAATGTTGTGGAGTGTTTCCCGATTCCATCCCCCTCTCTAACATTTCTATTCAATGTGGTGTAAATATGAAATATATATTTTATGATAAACATTCGCTACTTATAACTTGAGTAAACACTTCGCAGTAAACTCGAGTTAAGTGTCAAACACACAAACACACATCTAATCTCGAGACATTTATATGACAGCATCATATTATGAGAAGGACATATAGGACTTACCGATAGATAAGACAGAACTTGTAAGCTTTGGTTTACAGCGTTGAGAAATGGGCTCTTATTCAGTGGTGCAACTCTCTTTTAAGAAGTGGGTGGGACAGGACAGGACATGTGTGTCTATGTTGAGGGATTTTTAATCTTACATGTACTTCAATAAAATGTATTCTTGCACAATCATTTCTGGATGGTATATATTTCCTGTCTTTCTTCATTAACAAATGACTCTTGAGTCAAAAACACAAAGCGCGGCATACCTGTCAAGTATCCCGTTTTTGCCGGGAAAGTATTTTAATTTTATATTGTAGAAATTAACGAAAAAAAAAAGTCCCCCAAAAAAAATCTGAGCTCTGTCACTAGCCTGCGATTTTGCCACCTGCAGAAGCCTACTACAGGTACTGTAGGTGGCAGTTGTCGGAGGTGAAGGTGAGGTCAGATGATGAGTTGATGAGTGATGGCGGGAAAAAGAAGAAAAAAACAGACAGATGATGGACGCCAGGATTGAGAAGGAAGGCACTCCTGCCAAAAAACCAAAACCCTCATGTAAATTCGCGATCAATGGGACAAGAATTTATATTTCTGAAGAAGAGCAGGGTGGGGGACAGTCACGCGTTCTGTAAAATTTGTAACTGCGACTTTAGCATCGCACACGGGGGAAGGAATGATGTATGCCAGCACAAGATTAATCTCAAGATTAACCTGGATTCATCAGTTTGTCCAATAATGGCAGACAGGAAACAAAGGAGCTGCCTGAAGTTCAGGAAGTAGTGCAGCTGTGCATAAAGCCAATTGTAGTTTATAAGTGGTTGACAAGTGGTGATTTTAGCTTTCTTGTTACCTGTCTTAAAATGTAAGGGATACTGGAGCTTGGTTGGGGTGGTGGGACTGCTTGCGGCGGGCGCCGGAAAATTTCCCTTATTTTCAAATCCAAAACTTGACAGGTATGGTATGAAGCGCGGCCCAGTTCATTAACGAATTGTTTTTACATTTGTTCATAATTCAGACAATAATTACTGCTTCTCGGCTAACTCGTCCTCGGAGAAATCTAATTCAGTCCGGATATGTCTGAGATTCATTGTTTGTGATCCGATTCTCAGACCGCTCGTACAGCTGTGTATCTCAGACTATAAAACCCCTAAAACTATGCATGGGGGGCTTTCTTTGGGTTGCCACCACTCAGGCAGACCCCATGCCAACCCTTTGCCACCCTAAAACTTGATTCTAGATCCACCCCATTACCATATAACTGTAAAGAATGATAAAAGTTAATCAGCATGCACTGATTAAAGTTGCAATCAAAAAAGTGACCAATTTATGTGCTTCTGCAACCAACTGAGTCTAGAACTCTGGTCAGTCTGCGTCTGATTATAGGTTGGCCCGCCACTACTTAGGCTAATTATGTACATAACAGAAACCCTAATTAATCCTGCGTTTTACCAATGTTTGTCGCCTTTCGTAGGGACAGTGAGCGGGATGGATCGGGTCACTATGAATCTGGGTGCCATCTGCGCACCTGCCTTGGGTGGATCAATGAGAGAGTGAGTGGGTGGAACTAAAATCTGCAGGATGGAACAGTGTTGGAGACCCCTTTTTTAGACTGGCAGAAAGAGGTTGCGTTAAATGAAAATTGTCTGTCATTGACTGAAGTTTTTTAACAGTGATGGAAAAATCTGAAGGCCGTCTGTCATTTTGACAGATTACACTGATTTATTGTAACTTGTAACTGTAATTCCCACCCTGTCCAGTAAGTGGCGAGTGCACTCCAGTGTGGCAGCAGTGATGTTTTCCGTTGTCTTTTTTCATTCTCAGCATGTTTTCAATGTTTAACACTGTAAAGCAGCTTTGCTACAACCTGTTTTGTATAAAGCTCTTGACTTGGATAATAATAGATTATGAAGTAAGCGTGTGCTTACCTGTACATTTTCTCACTAAACATGAATCAATCCATTTTCTGGCATGAATTCTTATGCAAGTTTTTACGCTAATTATTTTTCACATATATATGAGTTCTCTCTTGTGTGAATTCTCATGTGAGCATTTAGATTTCCTTTTTGTGAGAAGCTCTTCCCACATAGTTTGCAGGCATACAGCCTCGCTCCGGTGTGAATGCTGAGGCTACTTTTATGACCGAAACACTTTCCACACTGATCATACTTGAACGGCTTCTCTCCAGTGTGGATGTTCATGTGATATCTAAGGTTCACCTCTGTTGTGAAGCTCTTTCCACACTGATAACATGCAAACAGCTTCTCTCCATTGTGACTTCTTGTGTGGTAATTAAGGTTTTTTATGTGTGAAGCTCTCTCCACACTGTGTGCAAGTGTAAGGTTTCTCTCCAGTGTGGAGCCTCATGTGGACTTTCAAGGCAGTGTTTCTGAGTACATTTTTTTCCACACTGTTGGCAGATGAACAATCTTTCTCTAATGTGAATGTTCATGTGGTAACTCATTTGGTAAACTCTTTCCATAATGGTGGCAAATGTAAGGCTTTTCTCCGGTATGAACTCTAATGTGGATTTCAATTGTTTTCGATTGAAACTTTTTCCACACTCGTGGCAGATGAATGAGTTTTCTCCAGTGTGAATTCTCAAGTGATACTTAGGGTTTAGTTTTGCTCTGAAGCTCCTTCTACACTCTTGACAAGTGAATGGCTTTTCTTCAGTGTGATTTCTCATGTGTTTTTCAAGGTTTCCTTTTTGAGTGAAACGCTTCCCGCTCTGTTGGCAGGTGAACGGCTTCTCTCCAGTGTAAACTCTCCTGTAAACATCAAGTTTCTGTTTTTGGCTGAAACATTTCTCACATTGAGGACAAGTGAAATAACCTTTAGATTTGGTCTTCTGACCTATTTTTTTGTGAGGAACCTTTTTCAGTCATTACGGATTTTTTCCCAGTCATAAAGTCATGATGTTTCTCACAGTGATCTTTTTCTTCAATTTCATTAAGTTCTTGACTTTTGAAAACCAAAAAGGACAAACACAAGTTAACCCCAGTTTAATGGCACAAAGCAACAGACATCCAAACCAACATAAAGCACCAAAACCAACAACATATATGCAGTCCAAGGAAGCTGGCAGTTCACTTAACCCAGAAGAACTAATAAATTATCCATGTCTAAAATATTAGAAAAATAGCATCACCTCAATAAGTGATGAATTTCAGTGAGAATTTAAGTCTCACTGTACCACAAAAACTTTCCTTACTAAAGTTACATCTTTCTTTTAGTGCTGTCAGACCACAAAACTTTCCTTAATAGCTTGAGACTTATGTTGGCACTTGTGAACAAGAATTAACCTGGTCTAGGTCCTGTCAGATTGCTACCATTTGTATGTGAAGAGATATCTTATCAAACACAAGTATGGTGTGCTACATGGCTCTGTACTAAGTCCTTTGCTATTTTCACTGTTTATGCTTACCCTGAGTGACATTATCTTTAAATTTCAGTTATGACAAGGATACTCTATTTTCTATTTCATCCTAACTTGACAAAACTTAAGTTTTCTCTTAAAACCTATTTACAAAGCTGCTGAGGCAAACTTCTACTAAGGAATCGCGAGAAGTCTTAAGCTAAGAGTAAGGGTGGGGTTGCTATGGATGATGTCAGCATGCTTACTAATGATGCACACAGTGATTGGCTGATACGGGAGGGGTCTCTATCAGAGATTTTGTATTCAAATAAATAAAAAAATATATATTAAAATGTTGCCACATTGAAATAAAGATTTTACAATACAGGCTAAGTGTCATTAATTAAACGAGTATATGTTCAGATAATTGTCAGCCTTTTACATGTTTATAAAATGTTTACATTTCAGGCAGATTAATGGCAACAGCCATTTGCCTTGCTGAAAAAGACAGTAAAAAATCAGTACATAATTTGCAATGGTTTTAATGGTTATACTAGGAATTGTATTGGCTTTAATAGTAACTTTAATGGTGCTTACTGGTAATTGGTCGCCTTCTGTTGGTGGCTTGTTAAAACCATTCAATCTTAATGGAACATGTCCCAAAACACACTGCAGGAGACCATTTTTAATGGTTAAAAGTTGATGGTTTGTAATGTTTGTAATGGTATTTGTAGTGGAAACCCTTACAATTTCTGATATGGTTTCTATTTATTTATTTTTTTAGCAGAGAGGATAGTTTGTGGTTTGGTCTTTGTGACTTAGAAGTCCTCTTCATTACTCGTAACATTTCACAGATTTAGGAGCTAGTTTTTACTTTTAAAGCAAAGATTTAGGAGTCCTAAATTTAGACTGACACGCCCATTAATTTGTATGATTTTCTCCTAAATTGTCCTACTTAATCCTACTTAAAATATTTTGTGAATACGGGCCCTGATATTTTGATGTCTTTCAAAGGGTTTTTTTTCTGGACTTTCGTGAGCAAAGCAATTTGTCAAAATCTGTTACTCAGACACATGAGACCTTACTCAATGACGATCAGCTCAGTGTCATCCCTGACCTTTCCATTACAAGTTTTGAGCTAGAGGTGGTTGTCATTTCTATACTTGAAAGTGTCATTTGCCAGCAAACAAAGTTAAAGAAGTAGAGGGACATGGAGAACGCTGAATGTGAGAACAGTCTCAGAAAATATGGAAATCTGGAATTAACTTCCCTTCAAGACTGTGCTGACTTTGTTTGGCTCTACCTACTCACGTGAGCAGTATTTCTCACATATAACCATCATCAAGTCCTACCTGTGCTCATTGTTGACTGAGGAAAGTTTGAACACCTGCTTGAAATTGAACTTTATCACCTATGAACCAGGCTACTACAGTCACACTAATTGTAAGTATGCCCAATGGAAATGCACTTTATTATGGACATGTTTTGTGAAAGCCCTGCACAAAATGTAATTTCTTTATCATAGTAAAATAACAGTTTTTGCAATGGCTCTTTACCAAAAATGAAAAAAAAAAATCACCAAACCTGTTACAACATATGCTATATTAAAATACTACACATAATTTAAATGCTTATTGCTTTACATGTACTTTTCAGTGTTTTTCAGCCCTTCCTGCACTGTCTGCCTATGTTCTCTCTTCCGCAATCCCTGTCTGACTCAACATTACATGGCTAAAACACACATTGGATAGCAATCGGAAGTTCTCGTACACTCGATGGTGGTTTAAAGTGAGTTTTTAGTAAAAGCGGCATTTAAATCTTATTTATTGTCTTACGTAGCATGATGCTACAGTGTGCATGAATGGTTAAGTAACTAGGGCTGTCAGTTGATTACATTTTTTAATCCAATTAACTACATGATGTGTAGATTACATCATCTAATCTATTTTTCCATTCAATTAATCGAAAAATAAATTTGAATGAAAATACCCACGATAGATTATTTTAAGCTATTGTTTTGTTAAATGAGAAAGTATCATGTAGACATTACAAATTGTAGCTTAAGAAATAATTATTTTACTTATTGCAACAAAATTTCTTACACATAAACGTTTAGCAAACAATCTAAAAAACATATGTCTTGCAGATGAAAGCGCAGACATCAAATAGACATCAGGGCTAGCTATCAGGGCTAGTGTTGCAGGCTTATTGGCTCACTGATGTTGACAAGATTAACCCCTTAGGTATGGGTACTGAATGACAAGACGTTTCCTAGATAGCACATGTACATCTGCAAGATGTCTGTTAAAGAGCAGATGATCTGAAAAGCATCTACTGTGTACAAACATCTGACAGATGTCTGTAAGATGTCAGTTTTACATACATTATAAATCATAAGCACCTTAAAGAGATCTAATAGATATCTATTTGACATCTGAAAGAAAACATCCTACAGACATATTGCAGATGAGAAAGCACTAAATAATATGTCTTGCAGATGTAAATGCAGACATCAAATAAATGTCTCCCAGATGTGTGAGTGCTCTCAGGGTTTTCAATACTCAATGGTAGTGAGGCAATTCAGTCAGTGCTTAAAAAGTTTGAACGTGATACCCAGCCCTAAAATTACCAAGCTGTCTCAGTGGTGAAATGTCATTATTTTGATAGTATGCTGCTGTGTTTGACACATGACTTATTTATTGTTTGATTCAATTAATATTTACTATTGTTTATGCTAGCCTTTATGTTATCATGCTGCTATGATAATAAGTGTTTTTCCCCTTCTGGATTTTATGAGGGTCTGAATATTATTAGTTTTCTTCAGTGTAGCGTGATTAGTGTTGAACACAGAGAGACAACAAACACTGGTCATAAAATAGAAATACAAACCGAAGATTTGTAAAGAAAAATGTTGGAGTTGGACATTTTAATAAAGATCAAATGAGTGAGTTCAGCTTTGAGAATGAAAACCAACCTGTTTGTTGCTCAGTATCTTCTTGTTTCAGACTAAATCCTTGTTCAATCTTCACATCTTCAGTCTCCTCTTTAATAAACACCATCTTTATAATCATGTGTTGCAAATATCTCAGTCACTTCACCAGGAGTTTTTTTTTTTTTTCTGTGTTTGGACACTTTGTCCTGTTTAAGAAAAATAAATGCAAACTTAATATTTGTTTCTCAATCAGCTCCCTAGTAGAGTTGTCTCTACACTGGTAAGGGAATCTGTCTGGGTTCATGGCTGAATGATCTGCATAGCCAAAGCCACACCAAATGAGAATTACAAATTAATAAAATAATGTAAATTATACAGAATCAGATTATGGTATTCAGTATTTTTTTATTTTTTTACTTTTATATTTATATATAACGGTGTAAATGCAAAGAGAATAAACATCTCTAATGACATAAATGAATGAATTCATAAGTGAGTGAATTAATAAATAAATATATTAATTTGTTCTCTTTGCATTTACACTGTTTTAATAAACATTTTATTCAGTTGACCCGGTTTTTCAAAACGTTTTGTTTCTCCATTACTTTGTACCCGTGACAGAATTTACACTTAAATGATTCATGATAAAGGGAGCGAAATGAGACGCAACTCCTTTCGTAAAAAATGTTCAGTACTGTTACATTACTATATTACGTAAATAATAATTAATAAGTTCACAGCTATCTAAACCGGTTGTACTGATTTCAACACTCTATAAGCCTAAAAAACAAACCTTTCTTCAGCCGAACCACAGATGCAGGAGCGCAAATATTGTCCTATCCTAACAAACCATACATCAACGGGAAGCTTATTTATTCAGCTTTTACGTGATGTATAAATCTCAATTTCGAAAAATGGACCCTTATAACTGGTTTTGTGGTCCAGGGTCACATATGTACTAAGCTTCTGAGCAATGCTTTGATTCAACCTCCCAATTTTTCTTTTTTTTTTTAATCAAAATGTGCTTTTTACCTCAGCTTTTTACCTTGCGCAATATATTTTTAATTTTATCTTTAAAAGCAGTCAAGATGTTTTCAACATTTCAAAACACATTCTCATGTTAGCAGACAGATTATACGTTCACATGTGACCAACAATTCCTCAACAAATATAGAATATCCTAATCAAATATTATAAAAATATTCATCTGACAGAGGTGACAAAAACCTGAATTTGTAGTCATTTTAACTGTCAAATAAAATGAATAAATCAGTTACTGTATTAAAACAAACACAACAAACGGTGAGTATGTTATTGTTTATAAAAGATTCACATTTAAGTATTATATCACTGGAACACAAATTATTTATTTTCTCTCATCTCAGAACAGTATGTCTGCTGTGCATCTGCTATAGTAACAGGGCAACTTTTATTTTACTTTTGTTTTAACACTATGAACTGCAGTGATTATATGTTGCGATTGAACTTAAAGCAAAATTTGGTAGTTCTGTATGTTGTTTGAGGGATTGGCATCATCTCTTCTCAGGTGTTCAGTCATCTCAGATCTTCGTAAGGGTTGAATCCAGACTGAAGCTCCTGTAATTCCTAGTTACTGTGGCAGAAACAGAGAAGTAAAGTCATTACTCACAGTTACAAATGTACTTGGGTATTTTACTCGTGTTTTTACACATAATTCACACCTTCTGTGTACATTAAATTTAAGTAGGTTTTTGACTTTGAATTTCAAGCTGAAACCATATCAAACAATTTCTCAAATTAAATAATTATAGATACTGTTTTTTTCAGACATTAACATTTGATATCCTTTAATTATGTTAATCATTAACAGAACACTTTAAATGATGTGACTTACCATTATTTTAAAGAGTTTCCAAATAATATTTGTTTAAAATGGTCGATATTCACTCTCACAACCACACTGTCTTTGAAACAAAAAAGCATGTTGAACTGAACTGAAAAAATAACGCATTGTATTAAGTGTTTTTTAATGCCTTGCATTTTCAGAGCTTGCATTTTTAGGGGCTGAAATTTAACATAGTTGTTAATTTAAGCAGTGAATATTTCAATTCAAAAAAGCTGACGCATTTTCATAATTAAAAATTCAACAATTCATATTCACCTCCCAGAATTCACTTCCGAAATATTCAGTCTGTTTAAAAATACAGACTTTTAATAAAATTTAGACATCAAAGTGGTCAAATTGCATTATAATGATAATATAATTCCAATTTTATAGCTAAAAAAGCACATCATATCTTTGTATCTTTTTTTACTGCTTGCCTCTGATCTGCACATGCTTTCTCCTGTTGTCCACAGAAAGGCACTTCCGCTCACGTAATTAAAAAAATTAATGATAATTTTGTTTTACTGACTGTCTCTTTGACTAAAATTTATTTATTGGTCTCTTTAATGAATAAT
Organism: Labeo rohita; assembly: GCF_022985175.1. Lineage (NCBI taxonomy): Eukaryota > Metazoa > Chordata > Actinopteri > Cypriniformes > Cyprinidae > Labeo > Labeo rohita. The sequence goes on along the minus strand of NW_026129861.1, from coordinate 2,107 downwards.
TACTTATAATTATTATATATACACAAGTGAATATTGTGCAAAGTTTTTGTTTACTTACCAAAAGAGAGAAGCACATCCCTGTTTATTCAGTGGTAAGAAACGATTGTAATGTTATCCTAGGTAAAGTCAAATGAATGTTATTCAGTTTTTTTGTCTGTAAAAATAAAATTCACATTTTTAAAACCCAATATTTTGTTGAAGTCATTGTTATTTGGTGCTTAAGAAATGTATGGTACATGGTAGTTCTAATCTTATTAACAAATACGAGAATATTGACGGATAATTCAATCTGATGGTTAAATGTGCTCTGATTAAGTTAAAACAAGACATGGTTTGTAGTACTGATTATTGAGGTCCATATCCTTTTATGCCGCTTACTCTATGGGATGCTGGAGTGCTGGATGATTACTGACATACAGCAGTGATGTCGAAGTGAGTAGGTTAGGAAAACGTTCTGGGAACCTTTAGAGAACTTTTTAGAAACCTTCTAGGAATGTAAAGAGAACGCTCCCTTTAGGTTAGGGGAACATTCCCGGAACCTACTGGGAACGTTCCTGAAAAGTTTCTCCAATGTTCCGGGAACATCTATTTATGTTAAGAAAACATTCCTGGCTAACCAGTTGGAACATTCTTGGGAACATTCTGGGAACCAAAAATTGTTAGCTGGGGTAATACTGGGGTTGTCATTTGTTACCACAACTTTTGTTGTGTTCAGGGGCTTCTGACCATCCTAAAAAGGTAGAAAATCAATCTTTTTTTTTTGTGTAATCAGGATAGAATGTAAAATATTTGAAACAGGATTTTGGTCAAACTTAGGCAAATAAATGTAAAAATGTTTGAAACAAAATCTATGAAATCTATGATGAAAGGCCAAAAAAGTCCACCCCGTTAAAGCCAAATAAAAGATTTAAGATTTTCAAGTTTGGGGATTGCATACATTATCTTACAAAACTGATACTGGTCCCTTTGACCATTTAAAGTCTTATCTGGTGATTGTATATAAATTGTGTTTTCAGATCCAAATGTATGAAAGATATTTTTTGTTTGATACTCGAATGAATTTTAATTGTCACAAATTTATTTATTTATTTATTGTGACAATATAAAATCGTCATTAAAAAATCTTAACGGTGTGGACAAAATCATAACAGGATGGACAAAATGATCTCTACTTCAACTTTAATGTAAATTATTTTCACTACTGCCATGTATTCTCGCTGTCCAATATGATTTCAGATTTTACATTTATGCATTTACACTATTTTATTTTACCTAAAAATGGAACAAATGCAATTAATCTTTTATTTTTTTCATATTACCCATACTAGAGTGGACATACTGAGGCATCATATCAGATTGGAAACTAGAATGAAAATTTTCCAGCTTTCATTTGAATGCACAGTATTCAAATTCACAGAGTGGACAATACCTTGAGGAACACTAAAAACTGTTATTATAATTGTTACATTTTATTGAAAAACATTAGAGACAGAAATATCAGTTACATTTAAAACAATGTGCAATTAAAAACATATAAAAATAATTCTAGTAAGCATTATACAGATAAAAATGAAGTAGTTTTAATAGTATATTGTATGCTGCCTTCTTTTTTTGCCACAGGATCTGAGACCAACAATGTTTCTCAGATTGACAATGCCTCTGAAACTGTCACTGCCTCAGAGACTGTCACCACCTCTCAGAAGGACATTGCCTTAGAGACTGGCAATGTATCTGAGACTGATGATACCTCCGAGACTGATGATACCTCTGGGACTGCTGATCCCTCTGAGACTGACAATACCTCAGAGACTGGCAATGCCTCTCAGATCGACATTGTCTTAGAGATTGCTGATGCCTCTCAAACTGGCACTGTCTCTAAGATTGTCAGTGTAACTGAGACTGCCACTGCCTCTGAGGCTGCTGATGACTCCAGGACTGTCACTGCCTCAGAGACTACTGATACCTCTGAGAGTGCTACTGCCTCTGGGGCTGTCATTGCCTTTCAGACAGACATTGCCTCCGAGACTGGTGATGCCTCTCAAACTGGCGCTGTCTCTAAGACTGCCATTGCCTCAGAGTCTACTGATGCCTCGGACATTGCAGATGC
>NW_026129860.1:0-32839 GCF_022985175.1 Labeo rohita | reverse complement strand
AAAATAATTAATTCTCGTCTAAGTTGATCTAAGAAGGAGATGTCATATAATAGTGTGTTATTAAAGCACCATCTATTGATTTTAGAGAATTTAACACCTATAGTGATATTACAAGTAACCAGTGAATGATCCGATATCAAACTAGGCAAAATGGCAATAGTACTAATGTGTTGGACCAAAGAGGGATCAACCAAAATATAATCAATTCTAGAAAATCACTTGTGACAGGTAGAATAAAATGTGTAGGCTTTAGCATTACCATTTTTAATACGCCATGGGTCTGCAAGATTAAGCTCTGCAATTAAACTCTTAAGAGCTACTGAAGATGGCGTTGCCACAGTGGGGTCAGTGGAGGAGCGGTCTAACTCAGGGTGGACACAAGCACTGAAGTCTGCACCTAGTTATAATCTGATAGTCATTGAATTTATTCAAGGTTCCATAAATATTGTCCATAAATTGGTGGTCACATACGTTTGGTGCATATATGGATGTTAAGAGGACTTTAGTATGATTAATTCTAATAGCTGCATATACAAACCGACCACAATCATCTTTTCCCATTGTATCCAAAGACAAATTTAATGATCTCTTATGTAGAATCAAAACACCTTTAGATATAAGTGCACATGAACATGCCAACGTCTTATAATATTTATCTTGAAAACGGTGAACATCTCCGTCTTTTAATTGGGTTTCTTGGAGTAAAGCAATGGATATATCTTTCGGTCGCAAAAATTCCAAACAGCGAGTGAGCTTTACCAGTGAGTTTAACCCTTGCACATTCCAACTTAGGATGTTGAAAGTAGACATATCATGTACAGGTAGAAGGACAGATGGAGCGTTGAAAAGCCCAAACCTCGAAAACCACTTAAAGAAAATCGCACATTAAAGTCAGTTGCTGCCAAATGAACAAAACTATGTACATACACTTTGCGAGCCGCAAGGATACAACAAATCCTCTGGCTAGCGTAAGACTGCGGTTTACAAGAGCCGTGACTGCTCAATTGCAGTGTGATCCCAACCACTACTTAGTAACTATAGTAGGGAAGGATTTATGGTTGTAATACAAATTATTCAAAAAATAAATCACATAATACAATTTTATACAAAATCTCAGCCTGCTCAGAGATTTAGTAGGGGGACCTACCTCAGTAACCAAGAAATGTCCAGAAGCTTTTTGTAGCCAAAGAAAATATGAAAACAAGATAATTAAGGAAAATAAACTAAATGGCTTACAAGAGCATATACAGTGCGCGCACTGTATAGTTTATCTCTCCTAAATAACAAATTGCTACATATCCATATCAGCACAGCGGTCCAGTTGAGGAGGCAGTCCCACAGATGCTATAGCGGTGTCGTTCCCAGGCCATGAAGACAGAAGATACTGCTCAGCCTCCAACGGCGAGTGAAAGTTGTTTTGTCTCCCTTTGTGAATAACCTTGAGTGTAGCTGGGAAGAGGAGAAACGACTGAATTCCGAGTGTATCCTCTTCTTCTGTACCTCCATGAAAGCCTTCCTTTTCTTAGTAGTGTCTGCACTGTAATCTGGAAAGAAGTGAAGTGTTTCACTGCCGAACTTGACCGGGTATACGGCCCTCGCCCCTTTGAGGATGGCTTGTCTATCGGTGTGGTCCAGCAGTTTGAATTTGACCGTGCAAGGGCGGTTGGATGGCTTGTCTGAGTAGATGCAATGTGCACACTCGATTTTGATCTCTCTGGTCGCGATGGAAGGTATCCATTTGGGCAGGTTCTCCTTTAAAAAGGGTACTCTGCACCTTCTCTGAGGCCGACTAGCTGCACATTGGATCTTCTGCTGCGGTCTTCAATATCAGCAGTCTTTAATGTGATGTCGTCGACTTTAGATTTCAGATCGCTGATCTGATCCCTGTCTTTACGTACGGCAGTTCGAATGGAATCGCATCTGGATTGGGGCAGAGGTACCGATTTTCCCACTTGCTCGATCTGTTTGGTTACGGCGTTGACTGCTTTATTGGTGTTTTCAATCTTGCGTTTCAGATCTAAAATCTGAGGCGTCAGCACATCATCTATGGCAGATTTGATACCGACAGTAACAATTCTGTCTAAATCAGTCTGTTCGCTCAAGGCTTGTTTCACTCAGGCCAAAATGGCGCCATCCAGCTCAGCTTGGAAGATAACTGTGGAGGACTCCCTGAGTTTCTTCTTAATAGGAGAGGTTGTGTCGTCCCAAGTATGAACAAGTGTGTTCTGGGTCGACACTATTTAGCATTTAGTTGTTCTTCGAAGACCTGGAAATAAGCGAGTGGCGTGGAGAGTGTCTTTTCAAAGCTTGCCATTAACGCGTCACGTGATTTCCCAGCAAGATAACTTAAAGGGGTCATCGGATGCTAAGTTTACTTTTACATGCTGTTTGAACATTAATGTGTGTTGGCATGTAATAATGAACGTAGTGGTCGTCATTTACTCCTGACATCTGAGCTGCTGAAGATGCAAGGGATTACGTTTGTTTGTGAATGGAATGCGCCTCCCAATCTACATATGGCGTGAATCATTCGTGATCCAGCTTCACTTACAGCAGAAGTGAGTATAAGGGTTTTTTTATGAATATTTGCGATCGCCTTTCCTAATAATGTGCTAGTTAGCAAGGTTAACGGCTAAATGCAGCTAAAGTAAACAGGCTTGTCAATCCACAGAGAGAAGAGAGAGGCGGGGCGAGCAGAGCTCATTTGCATTTAAAGCAGCCTCGACCAGAATGGGATGATTTTTGCAGAGCTGATTTTGGCAAGGTAAAAAGAGTGTTGTTTTACACTACCATTGAGAATTTTTTACCAAAGTATATTATAGACTTTTCATTAAGACCCTAAAGAATCATATCAACTTGTGGAAAATGGAAATCCGATGACCCCTTTAAATATGAGTATAGCTGTATCCTTGGTGGTCAAAGAAACTAACTTTTTTAAATCTATTTTTGAAAATGAGACAGAGATGTTTTGAAACGGGGGATAAGCCAGATAAGCTCCTAGCATGGCAACTTAAAGGGGCTCAAGCCTCTAGGTCAATTCATAGCATTAAGTCCAAGGATGGCACCCTATTGACCAACCCTAAAGATATAAATGCTCACTTTAAATAATTTTATAGTGAACTATACACTTCCAGCAGCAAGGCCACTCATTCTGATCTAATGGATTTTTTTTTTTTTACTCTTTTGAAACACCCAAACTTAACGATGCAGCCAGGGCTGAATTAGATTCGGACTTCACTCTAGAGGAGATAGTCTCCGCTATCAAGTAATTTCCGTCTGGAAAGGCGGCGGGGCCAGATGGATTCAGTTCTGCATTTTTTACTAAATTCTGTGACATTCTGGCCCCGCTTCTTTTTAGAATAGTAATCAATTCTAAGAAAGATAATGTTCTGCCTAAGCTAATATATCTCTCCTCTTAAAGAAAAATAAAGACGAGACTGACCCGGCTAGTTATAGGCCAACTGCGCTTCAGAAATTTGATAGGAAAGTTGTTACTAAAACTTTGGCTATTCGGCTTAACAAACATCTAACTTCCGTCATTCACCCTGACCAGACCGGATTTATCCCTGGTAGATTCTCTTTTTTTAATGTATATGTCGCCTTCTCAATACAATATATGCTAATCATATAAAAGCTAATGAGGCAGCGATCCTGTCCTTGGATGCCCAAAAAGCTTTTGATCAGGTTGAGTGCCCTTACATGTTTGAAGCATTGCAGAAGTTTGGGTTTGGTGGGACATTTATATCATGGGTTAGGTTAATATATGCTAAGTGTGTGTGTTCAATTTTAAGGAACATAGACAGGTCACCTAAATTCCCTTTGCATCATTCTGTACAACAGGACTGTCCCCTTTCGCCTGCCCTTTTTGCTATTGCGATAGAGCCCCTTGCTATATGTATAAGATGTCATACAGATATCATGGGACTTGAAGTTGGAGGGAGTGAAGCCCTTATAAGTCTATATGCAGATGATGTAATATTGTATTTGAAGAACTCTGTAAGTTCTGTTCCCATTCTTTTAGAGTTAATTACTTCTTTTGGGAGATTAGCTGGGTATACAATCAACTTGTCTAAAAGTAACTTTATGCCACTCTCTGATACTTACTTTAATTTACAAAAGCCCAGGTCTGTGGGCGGTTTGGGTCTGCCAGTATTTAAACACTATTACTGGGCTGCCAATGTTAGGGCTTTAATGTACTTGGAGAAGGGAGCACCGAGTAACCTGACCCCTGAGTTTCCCTTATGGTTGCAAATAGAGACAGGTCTGGCTGACCTAATTAGTGGCCATGTTATTCTCCAAGTTAGACAAAAATGACAGCTATACATAAGTTAAGTATTGTTTTGAAAAATTCAATTAAAAATTTAAATCAAGTAAGAAAAGTCCTGTCCCTACTGGAGACCACTGTGAATACTCCAATTTGTTACAATCATTCTTTTTCACCCCCATGGTCTGACAGAACTTATTTTGTATGGAAGGAGAAGGGTTTATGTTTTATTAAGGACCTTTATGTTGAGGGAAGGTTTGCATCATTTAATCAGCTAAGAGAGAATTTGATCTGCCCCATTCACATTTTTTCGATTATTTACAAATTAGGCATTATGTGAAGTCCAACATTTGTAATTTTGAATTCCTTCCTGAGAAACATGTTTCGACAAGCATATTCGATTGGTACTCTAAGGCCTATAACAGGCCTCTCCTGCCGGACACGGAACTTGCTATCTTCGGCTTTTCACAACACACCTCTAGTCTTCCAAAAACTTTACAACAGGCCCTCATCCCGGGTATGATCATGGCCAAGAGACTTATATTAAAGAACTGGAAGTCATCTTCACCTCCCTCTTTTCGAATTTGGATAATGGACATGATTTCTGTCATACAAATGGAAAGACTCAGATTTTTGAGGACTAACTCCACTGAACATTTTCTGCTGTCTCTGGGGAGCATTCATTGGATACTTAGGCAAAGAAAGAACTTGTATTTACTATTGTAAGCATTATAATTTATGTATGTAGGTACTGTACATATGTGCTTTTTATTTGTTTATTATGATGTTATTTTTTTTTATTGTTTTCATTTGTTTTCATTTCTGTATTTATTTCTTTTTTCTTTTTTTTTTCCTTTTTGTCTTTGTGAGTGCGTGTGAAGTCTGATACAATGTTGTTTGTTTGTTCTGTGTTGTATTCTGAATCTTATATATATTTAATATATATAAAGAAGGAAACAGACTAATATTAGTGTAGATGCCATTCATCTTGCAATGTAGCAAGAACATGTACATGTTACTGATTCCGGATGATCAATTAATGTAGCCGAACTATCCTTCAATGTATTTAAATAATAGAAATGTGTTAGTGTATTATGTATAAGCCAGGTTAAAGAGATGGGTCTTTAAGATAGATTTAAACTGACAGAGTGTGTCTGCCTCCCGAACAACGCTAGGTAAATTGTTCCAGAGTTTGGGCACTAAATAGGAAAAGGATCTCCCACCCGCAGTTGATTGTAGTGATATCAGTGTTGGATGGCCTCATATGTTGTGATTTCAATGTAAGGTAGCATCACACCAATGTGCATGCATGCAATGTGCAATGTGTAGCATGACCAGTGTATGGGCTATGTGCATAAATATTAATATTTAGTTTTGGTCATACTATTTTATGGGGCACTTGCCAGGAATTTCACCTTGACAGTAAATAACAATCATGAAAGATTGTTGAATAAATAAAAATTACATAAATCTGAGAAAGTTGACCAAGAAAGATCTGACCAATCTGAAAGATTTGAGATATTGTTAACTTTTAGAGCCTCTTAGGCAGGGGCGTCGCTAGTAGGGGGTAAAGGGTGACAGAGTGTATGGGGCCCAGAGGTCTCGGGGGCCCACAATCCGCTCCCACCCCCGAAAAGAACTAAAACCAAAACCAAACCTGGCCAAGGTGGAGCCAGAGGCTCGAAAGACTGAGGTGGAGCTGGTGAGAGTGCGGACCAAGGAGGAGCCCTGTGGAGCTGAAGTGGTGGAAGGCTAAGAAGCAGCCAGAGGCCCGAAAGCCTGGGGCGAAGCCAGGATTATGTCTGACCAATATGGTGCTGGAGAGATGATGGACCATGTTGGAGCTGAGGGGGCAGATAGCCATAGTAGAGCCGACAAGCTAGAAGCCCACAGTGGAACCATATGGTCACAAGGCTTGATCTGTGGCCTGTAGTCCCATTGACCATGGCTTGATAGGCCCACCTGGATACCATGGACACTTCAGGGAGCCAGAGGGCTAAGGAATACCAGTGAATCAGAAGGATAAGGCAGACCCAGAAATTCGTACTGAGCCAGCAAAGGGGCCAGAGCCAGAAAGGGGGAGTGAGGTAGTGTTAGGTATACACGGAGAGGAGATGTGGATCTAAATGCGCATGCATGCAATTATATTTACTCACAAAACAAGGTAATCAACATGATAAAGTTCTTCCTGACATGATAAAGTTGAGTTCTTCCTCCCAAAATATGATGTCATCATCCAGCTCAGTTCAGTTCAAATAGTATACGATATCGTTTGAAAAATAAGTGTCCCCAACTAAGCAAGCCAGAGGCAACAGCGGCAAGGAACCAAAACTCCATCGGTGACAGGATGGAGAAAAAAACCTTGGGAGAAACCAGGCTCAGTCTGGGGGTCAGTTCTCCTCTGGCTAGACACAGAGGACTCATCTGGTTCCCGCGGTCTTGTGCAGATGGCCGTCTAGGTGACGAGCTCTTCACTGGGGATCCGTGTCTAGTTTATGTGGTCTCCGCTGGCATTCAGATATATTTTTGAGATGGGAAAAATGCAGTTTTGCAAATGCTAGAGATGTGGCTTTCAAAGGAAAGATTGCTATCACATAGCACACCTAGGATCCTAACTGAAGACGAAGAACTGACAAAACAGCCATCAGGTTAGACAGTGTTTTAGGTTAGTATTAGACGCTTTGAGGTCTTAGAGGTTTTAGGTCCAATAATTAGCACCTCTTTTTTTTTTTTTAGAATTTAGCAGTAAAAAATTACTTGTCATCCAGGTTTTTTTATGTCAGCCACACAATCCGTTAGTTTTTCAAATTGATATGTTTTGCGAGGCCACAAAGAAATATAGAGCTAAGTATCATCAGCATAACAGTAAAAGCTAACACCATGTTTCCTTATGATATCTCCTAAGGGTAACATGTAAAGAGTAATGGCCCTAGTACTGAGCCTTGGGGTACTCCATACTGCACTTGTGATCGATATGATACCTCGTCATTCACTGCCACGAATTGATGGCAGTCAGATAAGTACGATTTGAACCATGCCAATGCGCTACCACTAATGCCAACATAATTTTCTAGTCTGTTCCAGAGAATGTCGTGGTCAACAGTATCGAACGCAGCACTAAGATACAGTAGCACTAACAGAGAGATACAACCACGATCAGATGACAAGAGCAGATCATTTGTAACTCTAATAAGAGCAGTCTCAGTACTATGGTACAGTCTAAAACCTGACCGGAAATCCTCACAGCTACCATTTTTCTGTAGGAAGGAACATAATTGTGACGATACTACCTTTTCTAATATCTTTGACAGAAAGGGGAGATTTGAGATTGGTCTGTAGTTAATTAATTTGTTGAGGTCAAGTTCTGCTTTTTTAATGAGAGGCTTAATAGCAGCCAGTTTAAAGGTTTTGGGGACATATCCTAATGACAATGACAAATTAATAGTATTTAGAAGAGGACCTATGACATCTGGAAGCAAGTCTTTAGTAGCCTAGATGGAATAGGGTCTAGCATACATGTTGTTGGTTTAGATCAGGGGTGCTCAACCCTGGTCCTGGAGATCGACCTTCCTGCAGAGTTCAGCTTTAACCCTGACCAAACACACCTGAACCAGCTAATTAGGATCTCAAGGAGCACTTGATAATTACAGACAGGTGTGTTTGATTAGGGTTGGAACTAAACTCTGCAGGAAAGTCGATCTCCAGGAACAGGGTTGGGCACCCCTGGTTTAGATGATTAAACAAGTTTATACAATTCTTCCTTTCCTATAGTAGAGAATGAGTGGAATTGTTCCCCAGGAGATCTATAGCACACTGATGCGATACTGTAATTGACGACTGCATGGTGAAAATTTTGTCTCTAATAGTATCGATCTTGGAAGTAAAGTAGTTCATAAAGTCGTTATGCTATGTTACCTCATAAGAAAACATTTTTAGTGAATTGTTGGCCTTCTGGAAAGTATGTTCACTTGCTGTATATGTACTCAATACTTGGTAGGGGCTCCTTTTGCTTTAACTACTGCCTCAATTTGGCGTGGCATGGAGGTGATCGGTCTGTGGCACTGCTGAGGTGGTATGGAAGCCCAGGTTTCTTTGACAATGGCCTTCAGCTCATCTGCATTTTTTGGTCTCTTAGTCTCTTGTATTAGTAGACTGTCTGCTTAATATCTTCTAACACTCTTCTAAATTTTGCAAGTATATGTCAACTTATTCTACTAACCCTAAACCTAACCTAACAGTCTGCTATGAGAGTTAGTAGACATGTAGTTGCAAATTAATGAGAATTAGTTGACATGTAGTTGCAAAGTTACTTATAGTTAGTAGAATGTCTAAAGTGGACTGTCAAAATAAAGTGTAACCCTTTTCAATATTGAACACTAATGTTAAATAAAATAAAACAGAATACAGAATTAATAAAACAAAATACAAACCCATTATAAGAATTTGAGATTGAGATTCACAGTACAGCAGCAATTAAGTCCTGTCATTAAAAAGAAAACAAAATAAACACTATGAATGATTGCTGTCCCTTTAAAACATGACGCACATCTGACACACATCAGATCTACTCCTGTCTTTACTGTCAGTTAAGACTTTTATGTATTTATTTTATTTTTTTGTTTGTTTGTTTGTTTAACTCATTTTAGACCAACGGTCCTCAAATCCAGTCCTCTCACCCCACCACTCTGCATATTTTGCATATCTCTCTTAGTTGACGCACCTGAATCTGATAACCAGCTCTTTAGAAGTGAGCTCTGTGCATGAACTTTGCTCCGATTAACATGGTCCCTACACAGTATTCATTGTTCCCTACTCCCTGAGCAGGGGAAATCCATTGAAGTTCACTTCACTTCGGAAAATGAATTCATGGATTTGCGCTGTGCCGCTGCCTGCAATGTCACGGAAACACACGGACAAATCTTACTAGAGAAGTGTGAAGTGTGACATAAATGCATCTGTAAATAAATACAATTTAAATGTATTTCTCGCGCACCTTTAACTGGAACATATACGCTTACTTCGAATTGGAATCATGGCGGAAAGTCCACTTCGCAGGGCACTTATGTTTGAATAGAACAAACGTAGTAGAGATACATATGAAATATGCAGAGTGGTGGGAATTGAGAACCGCTGTTTTAGACTGCGTTTACGAAGTCACTCGCCAACAACGGTCATTTTGGCGTAATGTCTTGTGCATTTGTCCATTAGAGTGCAAAAGATAACTGGAGGAGCTAACGTTACTGGCACGCTGACCTGAAACTGCATTCTGGCGCTGCTGCCGCACATTGGATGCCTGTGTTCACACAGTCGATTCACAGAGAGCTTGTTAGTAACGTTACCGAATTAATTTCTGTTTTGCATCTTATTAACCATTTGTATGTGTAAAACAAGACAATAAAAGATCTAAACTTACCTCATTTGGCAGAAAACTTCATGAGGAAGATGTGTGACGATATGCTGAGAATGTTGAGTGCGACGGCTCCGACATTCATTTGCCAAACAAGCCAGACACAGTGGCGGTTCTAGACAAATTTTACTAGGGGGGCCAAGAAGGGGCCAGTGTTTAACCAGAGGGGCACATTAAAAAATGACAACAAATGATATTTAAAGATTATAAACTTTATTTTACTTTAAAATCATACAAACATTTATTATGTACAAGAGTGAGTGCAGGTCCAAAAGAGGTAGGGCCATAAAAAAAATGATAAATACAGTACAGTGTACAAATACAGTGTGTCAATTCAATTGAACAAAAACTCCAGCGTGAACAAAACTCCAGCGTACAACATGAAATTGTTTCGCTTACCTTCAACTCTTGCAACAGGAGAAATGAATCGTAGCTCCTCTATCCAAGAGTAGTTAGTTGTTGCTGCGCTCTCATTCACCGAGCAGCGCCACAGTGTTTCGGTGCGCCGCTCTAATTTACCCGTGTAGAACGATGCGTCGCATTAGTTCCGCTTTTGGCGCTCGTGTGTAAAATCTTAATAAATTCATAATTGTTTTATTTGGTCAGCACGGGGGGGCCACAGGGGTGGCCAGGGACATGTCTACAGAGGCACGGGCCTCCCTAGGCCTCCGTGTAGAACCGCCACTGGCCAGACAGCAACTAAGTTAACATTATGTAAACATTTTTTGCGACATTTAACATATAATTTACCACGAAAGAGTAAAAACTGGTTTCCTAAATTCGAAAGCCGACTTTAAAATGAAATTTTGACCGAGCAGCTCTCCGCGTCTTCTCTTCAGTGTTTTTGCGGCGATAAGCCACCACAATGCAAAGCATAATTCAAAAATATGGAAAAACACCTGTAAAAACCTAATATGGAAAATTCCTTCAAATTATTATTACTTTAAGTAAAAAGTAGACTGATAGTATACTTTCCTATTTTTAGTTTAAAAGAAGTATACTAATAGCACACTTGAATAAACTTCTTTTTCGTAAGGGTCCCTCTATGTTTCATACCCTTCTAATATTTCGGAATGTACACACAGTATGCAAATATATGTCATCAAATTCAATTGATGGGAGTCCCATCTACATCAACAAGGGAATGTGTGGCGCAGATACGGTAAAAGTATAAAAGTAAATTCCAAGTTCTTTATGATATCAGTAGCTGATAAAAGACTTGATAAATGATAAAAGACTCAAAGTCTAAAATAATATTAGTTCGAGTCTGGAGTCGAGTCTGAAGTCTATTAAAATATGACTTGAGTCCTAGTCACTAACTTGAGTGCCCATCTCTGCTGTGAGGCAGGTAAGAATGAATGTGAGGAGATTAAAATGTTGTTGTTGTTTTAATATGTGTATTTTATTTGCAACACAGTATAATCAGAATATAGATAATTATGGTCAAAGACGCATTATTGAGCACACTGATCTTAACACAGAGACATGTCATGCACCATTGTGCCATTCTGAAAACAGATCCTGTTTAACTGTTGAAACCAGTAAATCATACCAGGTATTACTAAGCTGTTTGCTGCTTCTTTCCATGCATTCAAACAAACAAAACAAAACAAACAAGAAAAAAAAAACAGCCCCATTATCTGTGGTTATGGAGCTTATTTTACCATATTCATTTAGAACATCAACCAACTGAACATCTGATGTTGGTATAGATAACTGGTTGGTCACATAAATAATAACCATATGAATAGCATGCACCATGCATGTGTGTGACCACATTACAGATAATGAGCTCTGACGGGAAAGATAGTACCTCACGTTGGTTTCATACAGACTACTTTATCAGAGAACACGTCGATATGACTTAAAAGAAGGCACTTAAAGCTTTCTGTAGATATATTTCTCATCTTTGTGGGGCAAGTGTTCGCTGAGTTTTGGTTCATTTTTGTAGCACGTTTTAGAATAAAGTTCACTGAGACCAAGATGGCAGACAGCTCACCCTGTATGTTCTCTTTGTTTTACAAAATCATGTTTTGTTGGTATTATGAGTGTACACAAATAAAAGTAGACCCTTTACAAATGATGTATTATTATTATCTGTACAAAATGACGGAGCATTTTAAAGGAGAAGTTCACTTCCAGGGAAAAAAAAAATTACAGATAATTTACTCACCCCCTTGTCATCCAAAATGTTCATGTCTTTCTTTCTTCAGTCGAAAAGAAATTATGTTTCTTTTTTTTTTTTTTTTTTTGTAAAGGGCATTTGATCTTCCTTGCATGTTCACTTTGTAAACGGTACTTCTGCAGAGATGTAGGACAATTTTGAAGTTGGGTAAGAAAACAAGATGTGAGTTTTTTCAACTGTATTGACCGTACTGAACTGGAAAAAAAAAAAAGTTCATGCAGACCTAGACAAGAGTGCCTGAGTTTAAAAAGTATATAAAATTGTCAGTTTGTTTACAAAATGACTGATTTTTTTTTTTGCAACTTTGAGAGGCTTGTCAAGCAAAACCGATTCAAGAATTTGAGTGAACTTCACAAGGAATGGACTGAAGCTGGGGTCAAGGCATCAAGAGCCACCACACACAGACGTGTCAAGGAATTTGGCTACAGTTGTCGTATTCCTCTTTTTAAGCCACTCCTGAACCACAGACAACGTCAGAGGCGTCTTACCTGGGCTAAGGAGAAGAAGAAATGGACTGTCGCCCAGTGGTCCAAAGTCTTCTTTTCAGATGAGAACAAGTTTTGTATTTCATTTGGAAACCAAGGTCCTAGAGTCTGGAGGAAGGGTGGAGATGCTCATAGCCCAAGTTGCTTGAAGTCCAGTCTGAAGTTTCCACAGTCTGTGATGATTTTGGGTGCAATGTCATCTGCTGGTGTTGGTCCACTGTGTTTTTTAAAAACCAAAGTCACTGCACCTTTTTACCAAGAAATTTTAGAGCACTTCATGCTTCCTTCTGCTGACCAGCTTTTTAAAGATGCTGATTTTATTTTCCAGCAGGATTTGGCACCTGCCCACACTGCCACAAGCACCAAAAGTTGGTTAAATGACCATGGTGTTGGTGTGCTTGACTGGCCAGCAAACTCACCAGACCTGAACCCCACAGAAAATCTATGGGGTATTGTCAAGAGGAAAATGAGAAACAAGAAACCAAAAAATGTAGATGAGCTGAAGGCCACTGTCAAAGAAACCTGGGCTTCCATACCATCTCAGCAGTGCCACAGACTGATCACCTCCATGCCACGCCAAATTAAGGCAGTAATTAAAGCAAAAGGAGCCCCTACCAAGTATTGAGTACATATACAGTAAATGAACATACAGTGGGTACGGAAAGTATTCAGACCCCCTTAAATTTGTCACTCTTTGTTATATTGCAGCCATTTGCTGAAGTCATTTAAGTTCATTTTTTTTTCCTCATTAATGTACACACAGCACCCCATATTGACAGAAAAACACAGAATTGTTGACGTTTTTGCAGATTTATTAAAAAAGAAAAACTGGAATATCACATGGTCCTAAGTATTCAGACCCTTTGCTGTGACACTCATATATTTAACTCAGGTGCTGTCCATTTCTTCTGATCATCCTTGAGATGGTTCTACACCTTCATTTGAGTCCAGCTGTGTTTGATTATACTGATTGGACTTGATTAGGAAAGCCACACACCTGTCTATATAAGACCATACAGCTCACAGTGCATGTCAGAGCAAATGAGAATCATGAGGTCAAAGGAACTGCCTGAAGAGCTCAGAGACAGAATTGTGGCAAGGCACAGATCTGGCCAAGGTTACAAAAAAATTTCTGCTGCACTTAAGGTTCCAAAGAGCACAGTGGCCTCCATAATCCTTAAATGGAAGTCGTTTGGGATGACCAGAACCCTTTCTAGAGCTCGCCGTCCGGCAAAACTGAGCTATCGGGGGAGAAGAGCCTTGGTGAGAAAGGTAAAGAAGAACCCAAAGATCACTGTGGCTGAGCTCCAGAGATGCAGTCGGGAGATGGGAGAAAGTTGTAGAAAGTCAACCATCACTGCAGCCCTCCACCAGTCGGGGCTTTATGGCAGAGTGGCCCGACGGAAGCCTCTCCTCAGTGCAACACACATGAAAGCCCGCATGGAGTTTGCTAAAAAAACACCTGAAGGACTCCAAGATGGTAAGAAATAAGATTCTCTGGTCTGATGAGACCAAGATAGAACTTTTTGGCCTTAATTCTAAGTGGTATATGTGGAGAAAACCAGGCACTGCTCATCACCTGTCCAATACAGTCCCAACAGTGAAGCATGGTGGTGGCAGCATCATGCTGTGGGGGTGTTTTTCAGCTGCAGGGACAGGACGACTGGTTGCAATCGAGGGAAAGATGAAGTACAGGGATATCCTGGACGAAAACCTTCTCCAGAGTGCTCAGGACCTCAGACTGGGCCAAAAGTTTACCTTCCCACAAGACAATGACCCTAAGCTAAAATAACGAAGGAGTGGCTTCACAACAACTCCGTGACTGTTCTTGAATGGCCCAGCCAGAGCCCTGACTTAAACCCAATTGAGCATCTCTGGAGAGACCTAAAAATGGCTGTCCACCAACGTTTACCATCCAACCTGACAGAACTGGAGAGGATCTGCAAGGAGGAATGGCAGAGGATCCCCAAATCCAGATGTGAAAAACTTGTTGCATCTTTCCCAAAAAGGACTCATGGCTGTATTAGATCAAAAGGGTGCTTCTACTAAATGCTGAGCAAAGGGTCTGAATACTTAGGACCATGTGATATTTCAGTTTTTCTTTTTTAATAAATCTGCAAAAATGTCAACAATATGGGGTGCTGTGTGTACATTGAGGAAATAAAATGAACAGATGATTTTAGCAAATGGCTGCAATATAACAAAGAGTGAAAAATTTAAGGGGGTCTGAATACTTTCCGTACCCACTGTACTTTCCAGAAGGCCAACAATTCACTAAAAAGTTTTTTTTTTTTTTTTTTTTTTTGATCTTATCAGGTCTAATTTATTGAGATGCACCTGTAAGTATTCTTTTAAGGCAAGGCAAGGCAAGTTTATTTATATAGCACATTTCATACACAGAGGTAATTCAAAGTGCTTTACATAAAAGGAAGTAGAATAATCATAAAAACAATAATAAAAACAATAATCACAAAAAAGGAAGTAGAACAATCATAAAAAAAAGCCTTTTAAAGGCTTACATAATAAATTAAACTGTAAGTGTTTTGCAGTTTCCACAAAAATATTAAGCAGCTATTTTCAGCATTGATATAGGAGCAAATTAGCTCTAAAGGGAAATGTATATAATTAATTGTAGCAAAATTAAAATTACAATCAACTAATCTGTTTGTCCAGCGAACATTCAGTATAATTTCATATCACTTATAATAAGTTTTATTTTTGTGGCCACAGAAAATAACGGTCTTACAGTATTAATGCATTAGAGCAGTAATTGGGTGTGTGTGATAAGGGAGACAAAAGCTGTGTCCCAAAGTGGAGTGCGCGGACTCAGAAGTGCGTATTTTAAGTGCAAATGCATCACAGCGGCGCAACGAAGGCTGTCCCAAACTGAAGTGCGTGGACTCCGAAGTGCGAATTTGAAGGGCGATTGCGTCACATTGTTACAACGTAAGCTGTCCCAATTCAGAATGCACCCTCCGAAATGCGCATTCCAAGGCCGAATGCGTCACCGCGGCGTGACGAAGGCTGCCGTAATTCGAAAGCGACTTCAAATGCGGTCTCCGATTCCCAGGAAAATGAAGTGTACATCTGATGGACACTTCGCACCCTACCATATCCCAGAATCACTTGCGCGCAGATGACGATGGAATTTATATTCAAAGAACATGACAGGTGAGAGTTCTGTTGGGGAATTCACATTGAAATGTAACTAAACAAACTTTAGCACTTTAGTAAATTGTATGCATGTCCCGCTGTATCATGTTTTGTAATGTTAAGATTGCAAACCTTTCTTTATAAGTGTTTCCATTTTCTCTTGTTGTAGGACTATTTTAGAGAAAGTGAGCCTGCTGGGGAAAGACTTAAAAATACAAAGTAAGCAAGTTAATAGAGTATTTTTTCCCACTGAAATTCATTGTGCTGTTGTTGTTAACAGGCATGGTTTATTTGCTATGATTTAGGATTGCAAGTGTCACAAATTTTTAATATCTTCTTTGGTCACTTTGTCAATGAAACAATCTAATTTCTGTAGTTTATTTTTGTGATGTAAGTTAAGAATGAAATGAATAATTTTTGTACATTTTGTATTTTTGTATTGTACATTCATGTGTTAATAAAAGAGAACTAATTTTGTACAATTTGTAAATTACAATGTGTAAGTTTCTGTAATGCAGCTTATAATTTTTTCACAACACTCTTCTATACGTGTATTCTATTTTTTGTCCTGTAAATATCTTTTTTTTTTTTCACATTAAAACAAAATTGTTCTGTACGTTACTGAAAATACTTTTTACAACTATTTACATCATAGCTTAGGTTTAACATTAGAAAAACAACATCAGTTTTAAGTCCAGCCCTGCCTCCATGTGTTCTGGGGTCTTCAGGAGGTGAATCTCTTGGTGGCGAATGGCCACCAACTCCTTAGCAACTCGGTGGACAGTGGAACGAGGCATGTCAAACACTCTGCTGCCGCTGAACATTGAGATGAACAATGCATAATTTGTTTTTATTTATTCACAGTTTTATTTTTACTTACCTGCCTAAATCAGGGTTTCTAAATATGTTCACCATCAAGACAATAAACTATTATAAAATCGCACCTTGGTAACATATCAGTCAGTATTTGAACTGCTATATATTTCTGTGTGTATGGTTTTGTATTTTTTTTCATATGTATCTTTACATTATTCAAGTCAGTTCAAACGCAATGAATGCATTTAAAATTGTAATCCGGCAAGGATGCAGCAAAACAATATAATTTACCCGGCCATGCTCTTGGCCAAACCTGAGGTACATTCCCACCATGTCCTCCAGTAAAACATAAAATATAAAAACAAATATGACCAATGCTGGCTCCATAACTTAAACGTTTAAACCTGTCACCGTGTATTTCCACTGGCACATAGCGAGCAGAGTGGTGTGGGCGTTTTCAATTCATTCCTACAGAAGCTGAGCTTAAACGCTTGCACAGTGCGTTTACGCTCAACTTCCATAGGAATGAATGGAAAACACTGGCTTCGCCCTGCTTGCTACGCTGTAGTGGAAATACGGCGTCAGGATGGCAGCGCCCCTCTCGCACCGTTGCTATGCTACGCAGGTCTACTGCTTACCCTAAATCTCAGTTTAGCTTAGTGTAACAAATGATCCACTGTAGGCGAGTTGAAGTAGATGAACCCAAGTGCAGCTTTATTTACCGTGAAGACATAATCCAAATCATAATCCAATAGGCATGGCATGGCATGGCATGGCATGGCATTGCATTGCATGGCCAGATTTGAGACAAACAGACTTACCAACAGCAGGGTTACAACATCAATACACAACAAAAGACATTGGCAACATGAGGGCTACTTAAAACAAACAATGGGAGTCACATATCAAGAACAAACCAATGAGCAAACAGACACATGACTTGAACAACCATGACTTGAACATGACACATTGAACTAAGGAACCAATAGCAGGAATACATGAGGGCAAGCAAGACACAAACAGCCTGAATCAAATACAAAATAAAAGACATGAAAACATGAACATAAACCAAAACCCAAAAAAAACATGTTACACTTAGTTAAATGTACAATGCAAGTCTTGATGGTCCATTTGCTCGATGATGTTAAAGTTGCAACAGTTTTTTTCTGGCATGAGGAATGAAGAACTTGCAGAGATGTTAGCCTGACTTGCTGATGGTCTGGAGAGATCTCTCCCAGGTGGAAAGTTGGGAAAGCAATTCAATTCAATTCAATTCAATTCAAGTTTATTTGTATAACGCTTTTCACGATACAAATCATTGCAAAGCAGCTCTACAGAAAATTAAAGTTTCTACAATATATTTATTAGTAGCTTACTTGTGGTGACTATGTCAAGCTGACGTACATATGGCAGAGATAAATGGTAAAAATCAGTTAATGACATAAACACTATTAACAGTAATGAATTATATGCTGCAATCAACTTATAGCAAAATCTGGTAGTGCTGTATGTTGTTTCCGAGTTGCCATTATCTGAGGTCCTCTGAGGGGTTGGCATCAACTGTAATTCCACTTGCGTAATTCCTAGTTACCACGGGATGTCAATCAGCAGCAAATAGGGACATAATTAACATAGCTGCTGTTCAACCAAGCAAAAAATATGTTTAACCCAAGCTAAAGAATAATAATATGCATATGATCAGATATAACTGCAGTACAAGATAATGAGATGCACTATTTGAAAGTTTGGCTAAAGAGATGCGTCTTTAATCCAGATTTAAACAGAGAGAGTGTGTCTGAACTTCGAACATTATCAGGAAAGCTAATCCAGAGTTTGGGAGCCAAATGCAAAAAAAGCTCTACCCCCTTTAGTGGACTTTGCTATCCTAGGTACTACCAAAAGTCCAGAGTTTAGTGACCTTAGGGAGCGTGATGGATTGTAGCGTGATAGAAGACTAGTTAGGTATGCCGGGGCTAAACCATTAAGGGCCTTATAAGTAAGAAGTAATATTTTGTAACTGATGCGGAACCTAATAGGTAGCCAGTGCAGAGACTGTAGAATTGGGGTAATATGATCATATTTTCTTGACCTGGTAAGGACTCTAGCAGCTGCATTTTGGACAACCTGTAGCTTGTTAATTGAAAATGCAGGACAACCACCTAGTAGTGCATTACAATAGTAAAGTGTAGAGGTCATAAATGCATGAACTAGCTTGTCTGCATCAGAAACAGGTAACATATTTTGTAGCTTGGCAATGTTTCTAAGATGGAAGAATACTGTTTTTGTAACGTGAGAAATATGGTTTTCAAATGACAAGTTGCTGTCTAATATAACAAGTCAATGAAGTAATTCATAAGTCAATGAATTAAGTCAACAAATATCCTGTATTAAAGTAATCTGTACGAAACCAACGCCATGTCCAGTCTTTCTCGTCAGACCTAATTATTTTTAATTTGATCATGCCCACGAGCTACTTACGTGGATGATTATAATATCAAAAGTGTGAAGCGCACACGACGTACCACCCACATCAACATAAACAAAGCAGCGAGACTTGTCTTCATTGTTCATCTCGGCTATTTGCATCTTGTTACTGGAAGAAGACACGCTGTAAGGAGTAAGATTTATATTTCCCTCAGAGACAGAACGCGATGCGATGCACGGCAAGATCTACCGAAGGAGTAAGTCTTTCTTTTATTAGCCTACTTACGTTAGTTGTTGAGTTACTGTGACATAACTTGTACACATTATAGTAGTTAGATTTTTTCCAAACTATAATTCCTGACTACATGTGCAATCAAGTTAAACGTTACAAAGTAGGTTTCCTTTCATTGCATCGAAATGTATCACGTCGCCAGGATGTTTTTAATATTCTATAACATAAAAATGACACAATATAAAAGTAAGTGTTTACACTGTAACACTGAATGATAGAATCTAAGAATGTTTAGACAAAACTACTGTCATATACTCTGCTCACGAATAGATGTTTATGACGTGCTTAACAATAATAAATTAGTTTCCCAGACATAAAATGGTTTGTATTGTATAATACATACAAAGCATGCTTGTGTTTATGACTATAAAATCATATTAATGTATTGTAAATCAATAGGATATAAAAGTAATATTAATTTATTATTAATACTCTGTTTGTGAATAGATGTTTAACGTGCTAAACAATATTAATTAGTTTCTCCGATATAAAATGTAAATTTTTTATGATCGTATAAAGCATGTGTGATTCTATGACTACAAAATCATACTATATGTATATATTACAGATGCTCCTAATATTAACATGCTCACAGATGTTTTTTTTTTTTTTCTCTAGTGATCTGATACCTACACCACAGATGAATGCTACATGAATTCCACATGAAGAGTGCTGTATCGATATCAGATATTCAACTGCACTGATATTCTATGGTTAATAGTTCCTGGACTACTGATGATGAGTGTTACGAATCTGGTCAGTGTTCTGCGGACCGCTCACCACCAGATGTCACCCTCACTCTACTTACACACACACAGTCTGTTGCATCCCACCCCGGACTTCATTACCCATCAGCCACCACTCGTGTCACCCGCATCCAATCAGAGACTGTATAAAAGCCCCGGACCTCCCCAGTGCACTTCATGGATTGTTGTGATTGTTAGCGTTTCCTAGTTTCCTTGTATCCTAGTATCCTAGTTCCCTGTGTTTACGTTCCTGCCTGGTCATCTCGTTTACGTTTGTCTGCCGCCTGCCTTTTCGGATTATCGCTCGCATTGTTGGACTATTCTCTTGGATTGCCCCGTTTCGGATACCGTTCGCCCCTGGTTTTACTCTCGCCTGTTTTACGGACTCCCACTGTGCTTAGCCTGCGTTGTTCCTGTTTGCTTGTTCGTCTGACCCTGCCTGCATTGACCATGTATCTGTCTCGTCCCATTAATAAAAGCGTGCATATGGATCCGCTCGCCTCTCGTCTCATTCACTCCGTTACAGAACAATCCATCAACACAGGATCCAGCAGCTTTCACCCCGGACATTCATTCGACATGGACACTGACAGAATTCTTTTCCGGATCAAACAAGGACCACACACACTAGAGCAGTATATCCGTGAGTTTCTGGCCATTGCCAATTTTTCCACCCTACCGGACTGTACTATCATGGAGATTTTTTGTGATGGTGTCAACAAGCCACTGAAGGCGAGACTAAGATGCGAGGGTCCGCGTTCATCACTCGCGGATTTTCTGAACTTTGCACTGTTGTGTGTGGGTTCGCCGTGCACCGTGGGGGTTGCGCAGAGGGAGCGCGACAACGCGGCTAGGGCGACCGCGCGTCCCACTCGCAAATTGGTGGTCATGCCTGAGCACGATGCCGCGAACGCGCTAGCCGCCTGGATCGCTCGTGAAATGGCGGCCGTGACGGAGCGCGCTTGAGCAATGGCGGCGACAGCGGTGCCCGTTCACAAGATGACGGCGGCGCCAGCACGCTCACAAGATGGCGGCGACGGCGGAGCCCGTTCACAAGATGGCGGCGAGGACAGAGCTCCGTCCCGTCACAGCCGCCATACCAGAGCCATATAAAGTTGCAGCTGCATTTCCTGAGTCAAGTCAAGTTTCCAAGTCAAGTCAAGCTGCAGCTGTATTTCCTGAGTCATGGCAAGTTTCCAAGTCAAGTCAAGTTGCAGCTGTATTTCCTGAGTCAAGTCAAGTTTCCGAGTCAAGGCAAGTTGCTACTGTGTTTCCTGAGTTAAGTCAAGTTTCCAAGTCAAGTCAAGCTACAGCTATTGTTCCTGTGTCAAGTCAAATTACAGCTGTCGCCCCTGTCCCAAGTCAAGTTACAGCCATCTTTCCAGAGCCACTGCACAAGATGGCTGCCACGCCAGAGCCACTGCACAAGATGGCTGCCACGCCAGAGCCACTGCACAAGATGGCCGCCGTCTCCAAGCCACTGCACAAGATGGCCGCCGTCTCCAAGCCACTCCACAATATGGCTGCCATTCCAGAACCTGTGGTCCGCACCCGGACGCCACCTGTGGTCATGATGGCCCACGTGCTGGACACACCCCTAATGACGGTATGGGCAGCTAAAGTGGTGCTCCATGTCGCGGCGGCTACCCCTGAGTCAAGTCAAGCCAAAGCTGTCGTTCTCCATGAGTCAAGCCAAGTCACAGCTGTTCCCCACGAGTCAAGTCACGTTTCAGCTGTTGTTCCTGAGTCAAGCCATGTTGTTCCTGAGTCAAGTCACGTGACAGCTGTTGCTCCTGAGCCAAGCCATGTTGTTCATGAGTCAAGTCCCAGTACAGCGGATGTCCATGAGTCAAGCCAGGTTGTAGCAGATCCTCATGAGCCAGGTCAAGCTGCTGCTGTTATTCCAGAGCCAAGTCAAGCTTCAGCCGCTGCTCTGGAGTCAAGTCAGGCTACAGCTGTAGCCTTCAAGTCCAGTCAAGCTTCCAAGTCCAGTCAAGCTTCCAAGTCCAGCAACGTCAAGGCTGTCGTTCCTGCGTCAAGCAACCTCAAGGCTGTCGTTCCTGAGCCAAGTAAAGTCATTGTTAACCTTCACAAGCCAAGTGAAGTCAGGGCCGCTCTTCCTGAGTCAAGCAACGTTACAGCCGTGGTTCCTGAGTCAAGTAAAGTCATTGATCTTCACAAGCCAGTTCAAGTCACCGCTGGTCTTCACGTGTCAGATCAAGTCACTGCTGATCTCCATGAGCCAAGTCAAGTCACCACTGATCTCCATGAGTCAAATCAGGTCAGTACTGATCTTCACGCATCAAGTCAAGTCACAGCCGATCTCCACGAACCAAGTCAAACCACAGCTGATCTTCATGAGTCAAATGAAGTTATTGCTGCTGTTCCACAGCCAAGTCACGTCTCGTCTGACCCCCCAGAGCCTTACCATGCCCCGTCCGACGGCCCAAAGTCAGGTCATGCCCCGTCCGACGGCCCAGAGTCAGGTCATGCCCCGTCCGACGACCCAGGGTCAAGTCACCTCTTATCAGACATCCCACGATCACGGCCTATCATGATAGCCAGCGTACTGGACCCACCACAACCTCCCGCTGCTGCTCTTCCTTTAATGGCGGTTGCCATCTGGTGTGTGTGGGCTGCACACTGTGCCTCTGAGGTCACGTCTGTTCCCAAGTCAATCCCTGAGGCCATGTCTGTTCACAAATCAACCCCTGAGGCCACGTCTGTTCACCAGTCTGCTCCAGAGCTCCCGTCTGATCTCAAGCCTGCTCCAGAGCTCCCATCTGATCTCAGGCCTGCTCCAGAGTTCCTCTCTGATCTCAAGCCTGCTGCAGAGCTCCCGTCTGGTCTCAAGCCTGCTCCAGAGCTCCCGTCTGATTACAAGCCTGCTTCAGAGCTCCCGTCTGGTCTCAAGTCTGCTCCAGAGGCCTTCCCCATCGGAGAAGCTGCGCCAATGCCTCCAGAGGTGTCGGCGCCTGCCGTAGAACCTCTTATGGAGGGGGCGTTAACCGCTAAACTCTCTACTTCTCCCTTTTTTCTGTCTGCATCCACTGTCACTGTTCTCCCCAGGTCCCAGTTTATGACGCAGCCTCCTGTTCCGCCCCGGAGGGCTGCGGCGCCTCCTGTTCCGCCCCGGAGGGCTGCTGTGCCTCCTGTTCCGCCCCGGAGGGCTGCTGCGCCTCCTGTTCTGCCCCGGAGGGCTGCTGCGCCTCCTGCTCCGCCTCCTGTTCCGCCCCGGAGGGCTGCGGCGCCTCCTGCTCCGCCTCCTGTTC
Source organism: Labeo rohita (assembly GCF_022985175.1). Lineage (NCBI taxonomy): Eukaryota > Metazoa > Chordata > Actinopteri > Cypriniformes > Cyprinidae > Labeo > Labeo rohita. The sequence continues at coordinate 9,795 of NW_026129860.1, read as the reverse complement.
CGCCCCGGAGGGCTGCGGCACCTCCTGCTCCGCCTCCTGTTCCGCCCCGGAGGGCTGCTACGCCTTCTCCCCCTATTCTGTCTGCCTCCTCTGTCCCTGCTTTCCCCAGGTCCCAGACCGTGATGCAGATTCCTGTTTCGCCCTGGAGGGCTGCTCCACCTCCTGCTCCGCCTCCTGTTCCGCCCTGGAGGACCGCTCCGCCTCCTGTTCCACCTCGGAGGGCTCCTGCGCCTCCTGCTCCACCCTGGAGGGTGCCCGCGCCTCATGCTCTGCCTCCGGCTCCACCCTGGAGGGCTCTGGCGTCGCCTATCCCGCCTCCGGCTCCGCCCTGAAGGCTCCGGCTCTGCCTCTGGCTCCGCCCTGGAGGGCTCCTACTCCGCCTCCGCCCTGGAGGACCCCTGCTCCGCCTCCGCCCTGGAGGGCCCCTGCTCCGCCTCCGGATCCGCCCTGGAGGGCTCCTGCGCCTCCTGCTCCACCTCCGGCTCCGCCCTGGAGGGTTCCTGCTCTGCCGGTCCTGCCTCAATCACCGGGTCCTCCACAGGGACCTGGTCCTCCAGCCCTCGCCCTGTCTGGCTCCCGCCCCACCGCTCCCCTGGATTGTTATTCTGTTGGAGCGTCTGGAAGCCGCTCCTTGGGGGGGGGGCCTATGTTACGAATCTGGTCGGTGTTCTGCGGACCGCTCACCACCAGATGTCACCCTCACTCTACTTACACACACACAGTCTGTTGCATCCCACCCCGGACTTCATTACCCATCAGCCACCACTCGTGTCACCCGCATCCAATCAGAGACTGTATAAAAAGCCCCGGACCTCCCCAGTGCACTTCATGGATTGTTGTGATTGTTAGCGTTTCCTAGTTTCCTTGTATCCTAGTATCCTAGTTCCCTGTGTTTACGTTCCTGCCTGGTCATCTCGTTTACGTTTGTCTGCCGCCTGCCTTTTCGGATTATCGCTCGCATTGTTGGACTATTCTCTTGGATTGCCCCGTTTCGGATACCGTTCGCCCCTGGTTTTACTCTCGCCTGTTTTACGGACTCCCACTGTGCTTAGCCTGCGTTGTTCCTGTTTGCTTGTTCGTCTGACCCTGCCTGCATTGACCATGTATCTGTCTCGTCCCATTAATAAAAGTGTGCATATGAATCCGCTCGCCTCTCGTCTCATTCACTCCGTTACAATGAGTTTTGTTTCTTGAACCCATGAAAAGAAGCAGCAATCACTTAAATATCAGGTATAATTTACTTTTCACTTGTTGAACAGAATTCAGAAAACAGTTTTCAGGAATGACACAAAGTCTGTTCATGTCTCTGTACATGTAACATCAGTGTAGTCAATAATGTGCTTTTGACCTTCATTGTGTAAGTTTTGATTATACTGTGCTGTAAATAAATACAAATAATCTAAAACTCCATTCTTTGAATCTTCTCGCATTGTTTCTAGTCAAGTCAAGTCAAGTCACCTTTATTTATATACCGCCTTTAACAATACAGAATTGTGACAAGGCGGCTGTACAGTATTAAATAGGAAACAGTACATCAACAATGCCAAAGGCAACATTAAACACTCACATTATAGGTAAAGGTAGTTAATCAAAAACAATAAAGTAAAATGCAATATTGTGTTAAGAGAAAGTGTCCCCAACTAAGCAAGCCAGAGGCGACAGCGGCAAGGAACCAAAACTCCATCGGTGACAAATGGAGAAAAAAACCTTGGGAGAAACCAGGCTCAGTCGGGGGGCCAGTTCTCCTCTGGCCAAAGTTCCCGTGGTCTTGTGCCGACAGCCGTCTAGGTGATGTGGTCTTTAATGTGGATCCGTCTCTGGGGCTCATCTAGTTGATGTGGACTCCGCTGACATTCAGGGCTGTAGAGGTCGTCTCTAGGTGCTGATCCACCGTCTGGGCTGGGTTCGGACTGGATCCGGGGGACTGCAGTGAACATCTGATCTGGATACGGACTGGATCTGGTGGTTAATGTGACCTCGGAATAAGAGAGAAACAGACTAATATTAGCGTAGATGCCATTCTTCTGACGATGCACTGAGTACATCGGGTGTTATGGGAAGTGTTCCCGGTTCCGGTTGACCTAATTAGTGCAGCCTAACAATCCTTTAACGGATTTGAATTATAAGAATATGTTGATTTGTTATGTGTAAGCAAGGTTAAAGAGATGGGTCTTTAATCTAGATTTAAACTGACAGAGTGTGTCTGCGTCCCGAACATTGTAGGGTAGATTGTTCCAGAGTTTGGGCGCTAAATAAGAAAAAGATCTGCCGCCCGCGGTTGATTTTGATATTCTCGGTATTATCAAATTGCCAGAGTTTTGAGAACGCAGCGGACGTGAGGGACTATAATGCGATAAGAGCTCACTCAGGTACTGGGGAGCTAAACCATTCAGGGCTTTATAAGTAATTAGCAAGATTTTAAAATCTATACGATGTTTAATAGGGAGCCAGTGCAGTGTAGACAGAACCGGGCTAATATGATCATACTTTTTGGTTCTAGTAAGAACTCTAGATGCTGCATTTTGGACCAGCTGGAGTTTGTTTATTAAGCGAGCAGAACAACCACCCAATAAAGCATTACAATAATCTAACCGTGAGGTCATAAACGCATGAATTAATGTTTCAGCATTTGACATTGATAGCATAGGTCGTAGTTTAGATATATTTTTGAGATGGAAAAATGCAGTTTTGCAAACACTAGAGATGTGGTTTTCAAAGGAAAGATTACCATCAAATAGCACACCTAGGTTCCTAACTGATGACGAAGAATTGACAGAACAGCCATCAAGTATTAGACAGTGTTTTAGGTTATTACACGCTGAGGTTTTAGGCCCAATAACTAACACCTCTGTTTTTTCAGAATTTAGCAGTAAGAAATTACTTGTCATCCAATTTTTTAACTCAACTACACAATCCATTAGTTTTTCAAATTGGTACGTTTCGCCAGGCCGCGAAGAAATATAGAGCTGGGTATCATCAGCATAGCAGTGAAAGCTAACACCATATTGTAAAGCGTAAAGAGTAACGGCCCTAGTACTGAGCCTTGTGGTACTCCATACTGCACTTGAGATCGATATGATACCTCATCATTTACTGCCACGAATTGATGGCGGTCAGATAGATACGATTTGAACCATGCCAATGCACTACCACTAATGCCAACATAATTCTCAAGTCTATTCAAGAGAATGTTGTGGTCAACAGTATCAAACGCAGCACTAAGATCCAGTAGCACTAACAGAGAGATACAACCACGATCGGATGACAAGAGTAGATCATTTGTAACTCTAATAAGAGCAGTCTCAGTACTATGGTACGGTCTAAAACCTGACTGAAAATCCTCACAGATATCATATTTCTGTAGGAAGGAAGATAACTGTGAGGATACAACCTTTTCTAATATCTTTGACAGAAATGGGAGATTCGAGATAGGTCTGTAATTAGTTAATTCGTTGGGGTCAAGTTGTGGTTTTTTAATTAGAGGCTTAATAGCAGCCAGTTTGAAGGTTTTGGGGACATATCCTAATGACAGTGATGAATTAATAATATTTAGCAGAGGATCTATGAGATCTGGAAGCAAGTCTTTTAGTAGCCTAGATGGAATAGGGTCTAGCATACAAGTTGTTGGTTTAGATGATTTAACAAGTTTATACAATTCTTCCTGACCTATAGTAGAGAATGAGTTGAATTGTTCCCCAGGAGATCTACAGCGCACTATCTGATGCGACACTGTAATTGACGGCTGCATAGTGACAATTTTGTCTCTAATTGTATCGATCTTAGAAGTAAAGTAGTTCATAAAGTCATTACTGCTATGCTGATGGGCATAGTCAGTGCCTGTTGGTTCTTTATTTTTTGTTAACTTAGCCACTGTATTGAATAAATACCTAGGGTTATGTTTGTTTTCTTCTAAAAGAGTCGAAAAGTAGTCAGATCTGGCCGATTTTAACGCTTTTCTGTACGATAGGGTACATTCCCGCCAAGCAGTACGAAAAACCTCTAATTTTGTTTTCCTCCAGCTGCGCTCCATTTTCCGGGCTGCTCTCTTTAGGGCGCGAGTGTGCTCGTTATACCACGGGGTCGGACTATTTTCCTTAATCTTCCTTAGGCGCAGAGGAGCGACCGTATCTAGAGTCCTGGAAAAGAGAGAGTCAATAGTTTCTGTTACATCATCAAGTTTTTCTGAGCTATTGGACATGCTGAGGAATTCAGATAAGTCAGGAAGATTACTTAGAAAGCAATCTTTTGTAGTAGAAGTGATGGTTCTACCATACTTGTAATAAGGAGTTGAATTTACAGTTTTAGTCATCTGGAGAATACACGAGACTAGATAATGATCAGAGATATCATCACTTTGCTGCAGAATCTCAACGGCATTGACATCAATTCCATGTGACAGTATTAAGTCTAAAGTATGATTTCGACAATGAGTGGGACCGGACACCTGTTGTCTAACTCCAATAGAATTTAGAATGTCTGTAAATGCAGCTGCCAGCGCATCATTTTCAATATCAACATGGATGTTAAAGTCACCTACTATTAAGACCTTATCTGTAGCTAACACCAGCTCAGATATAAAATCAGCAAATTCTTGAAGAAAATCTGTATGGTGCCCTGGTGGCCTGTATAAAGTAGCAAGTACAAACGTCATAGGGGATTTATCATTAACAATTGTTTCTCTGGATAATGTTATATGAAGCACCATTACAATTTCAAATGAGTTATACTTGAAATTCGCTCTCTGTGAAACACTAAAAATATTGCTATAAATTGTAGAAACACCTCCCCCCTTTACCTTTTAGACATGGCTCATGTTTATAACAGTAATCATGAGGAGTAGACTCGTTTAAGATAATGTAATCATCTGATTTTAGCCAGGTTTCTGTCAAACATAGCACATCTAGATTATGATCAATGATCATATCATTTACAAAAGGCGCTTTTGTCGAGAGGGACCTGATATTCAAAAGGCCAAGTTTTATCATTTGTTTCTCTGTATTATGTAAGTTTTTTATTTGTTGAACGTTGATTAGATTGTTACTCTTAAATTGGTTTGGACGTCTTTTGTATTGTCTAGCTCGGGGGAACAGACACAGTCTCTATAGCATGATATCTAGGTGAAAGGGTCTCTATGTGCTGAGAATTAACTGATTGTGGTGACGTGAGGCGGCTAGCAGACGGTCGGATTAGCCAGTCTGTCTGCTTCCTGACCTGGGCCCCAGTTAGTCAAGTGCAAACTCTAAGACTATATGCCATATTACTAGAGAGAAGAGCAGCACCACCCCTGGAGGGATGAAGACCATCTCTTTTCAACAGGTCAGGTCTGCCCCAAAAACTTGTCCAATTGTCTATGAAACCTATGTTATTCTGCGGGCACCACTTAGACATCCAGCCATTCAGTGACGACAGTCTGCTATGTATCTCGTCACCACGATACGCAGGGAGGGGGCCAGAGCAAATTACAGTGTCTGACATCGTACTTGCAAGTTCACACACCTCTTTAACATTATTTTTAGTGATCTCCGACTGGCGAAGTCGAACATCATTTGTGCCGACGTGAATAACGATCTTACTGAATTTACGTTTAGCATTAGCCAGCACTTTTAAATTTGCCAAGATGTCAGGCGCTCTGGCTCCCGGTAAACATTGGACTATGGTGGCTGGTGTCTCTATTTTCACGTTCCGTACAATAGAATCGCCAATAACTAGAGCACTTTGATCCGGTTTCTCAGTGGGTGCGTCACTGAGTGGGGAGAACCTGTTTGATGTTCTGATCGGAACGGAAGAGCGGTGTTTTGACCCGCGACTATGCCGTCTCACAGTCACCCAGTTGCCCTGCTGCAAAGGCGAAGTTACCGGAACCGAACAATGTACGGGACTTCCTAAGCTAGTCGCATCCAAAGCCGTATCTAATGCCCTCACATTCTTACTATCCTCGATTAAAGTTTGGATGCGTGTCTCTAGTTCTGAAATCTTCTCTGTCAGCCTAACTATTTCCCTGCATTTATCACATGTGAATCCCTCGCTGCCGACAGAGATTGATAAACTATACATATGACAGGTGATGCAGGTTACCAGGAAAGGAGAAGAAGCCATTACTCACCGTAGATGTAGAATGATTTCAACTCACCACTGTTGTCTGATGAACTTGTGTAGAAAAAGGCGTAGAGAAAAATTAAAAATGAATGGCAAGCTAACCGGCTAACACACTACAAACACGCTGCACTCACGGTTGTACAATAAAAACGAGCGATCAACGAGAGCGAGGGAAGAAAGGAAAGCGGTAGTAGACGTGAATAGACAGTCACAGTCTCACTGATGGGCCATTAGAGGAGGGCCTTTTGTCTAAATGTGTGAATCACTAAATATTCATGGCCGTTTTCACTCCCTTGCATTTTCCCTTTCGATCACAAAACATGCCTTAGAAAATGTAAATCAATGCAAGTTGCAACTTTGAAGTCCTGCCGGCGTCCTGTGGCATCACAGTTGGACTGGATGTTTCCAGTCCTCTCCACATGATCAGTAACCAGAAGAATGGACCAAGAGGGAAGAATAAGTGGGAGGTCACTTAATGTTGTGCCCTTTTAACTTGTGGCCAAGTCACACATTCTGAGATTGGCTTGACCAATGAAAAAGGTGTACATTTTGGAGTAAAAAAGTGAAGAAAGCTGACTCATTTGCATGATCAGAGAGAGCTGACTGTTTGGTGTCCTTTTTTTATCTGATGCAGTTATAAAGATGTGGTATAGAGCATCATTCAAGAAGTTAAAAGACTATAATTTTAATATGAAATTTGATACCAATGTGCTAATAATTCCATCATAAAACATACATAAAACAGTATACCATACAAAAGACAATTTACAAAAAACGTAATAATACCCCCATTTGGCCTCATTCATGAAATGTGAGCAGAACGATTTTTTTTTCCAAACAAATAAATAAAATAAAAATAAATGTAATCTCAGAATTCTGAGAAGAAAGTCAGAATTGTGATATAAAATCAGAATTGCAAAGTGTAAAGTCTGAATTGCAAGAAAAAAATCTGAATTTTTAGTTTACATTTCATTTTGAAATGTTTGTATATCAGAATAATGCATCTCTTAATAAAAAATAAAAAAATGTTTAAATGGTAGAGTATATCCCAGTACTGTCTGATTACATCTTAAAATGTGCTTAACTCTTTAGAATTATTAGAAAATTGCAGTCAGTTTAACAGAGAATTAACTTGACTTTGATGCTTCAGGTGACATATTTGTGGTGCAGTGGGACAAAGTGAGGCTGAAAGATCGAGAGACAGAAGGAGCTTTCACCTTCCAGACTGTTCTCTGTCGTAACGGGACCATTGTTTTCAGCTACAAAGACGTAAGTCAGATTCTGCACTTTCATTTAACCAAGATCAATTAAACACACATATAGCAAGCAGTACTGTGTACATGCAGTATAGAGCACATAGAGTATTACTGTGAAAATGTTATTGCCAATCACAGTTTTTCATCAAAAGAGTGTGAAATAAACTGCTCACAGACCATTACCCTAGCCTAGCATATAAAATTTACAAAAGAAAAGCAAATATGATTTTGATAGTGTCCAGTTTCCTCCTTTTGACATTTCATAACAGGTTCCTTTGCCTGTGGAGAAAATCAACTCCACTGAGCATCCAGTGAAAGTGGGGCTGTCTGATGCCTTCATGGCAGTTTTGTCTTCTCCACAGTCTCCAGGTCAACTGACAGTTAATAAATTCATAGTACATTTACACTGGTATCCTTTATTCCATTACTTTAATGATGTGTCATCAACAGATGCTAAACGACGGACTATTTATGAATACCATCGGGTAGAAATTGACACAACAAAGATCGGTAATAGCTCAGCATTTGAGTTTACCCCCTTACCAAGTGAGTAAATTGATCACAGCTTGCCTTTCTCTTCTTTACAACAATCACAATTGCTCATACTGAAAACAACTATTCATGAATTTGACTATTTATAGATTTGCACCCTGACATTAGACGTTATATCCTGTTTTATGCTAGCCTGCCTCCAGCACAATACCTGCGAACAATGTCTCCAGTCCAACTTGACATCAGGCTGTGGATGGTGCAATACTCTACAAAGGTAGCAGCATTAGATCTCAATATCCGCTGTGTGTTTCTGCAGAATTCACGTAAGGCATTTGTTCTCTCCTGACAACTGAATGTATGTGTCAATAATCTTTCAGGTGTTCAAATGGAATAGATCGATACAGGCAAGAATGGCTGGACTACAGTTGTTCAGAAGAGGTATGGACAAGTCACCAAATATGCATACAGATGGTACTCAACCAGAATGAGCTTTTAACTGCTGTGGGTACTGCTGCCGCTGCATCTGCAAGACTTTGACAAGTTATCTGACAAATGCGTCAAAGTGCAGTTTCACGAGTAGGAGTCAGCTTTGCCTTGCCAATGGATTATATTTGATAGCTGATAGTATTAAAAAAGAAAAAACCCTCTGGTTAAAAAAAAAAAACAAAACAAAAAAAAAAAAAAGAAAAATTAACTCACCTCAAATAAACTAAAATTATATATGAAGAGTTTGGTTCCAAAATGCGATAAATGCCATTTTTTACAAAATTGAGTTCCTGCCAAAATCAGTATTGTATCTGGTCGGTATTGAAAAGGCAGTTTTTAATTTTACACAAAATGCGATATCCGCCGTGTTATTCTGTCATATTTTCTCCCTTTTTCTCCAAACCACAACAAACGCCAGTCCCCCTTCTCTGCAAAATGCGATATATCCGCTCAGCCAATCACAGTGCAGCATTTCATGCATTGTAAACAGTAAAGGACCCGCATCCTAGTTTTCAACGTTGAGTAATGTATCACAGACATATCTGACCTATCATTTCATAAAGTGTGAAGAGAGTGTAAATAAGAGATTCATTGTGCAGTGTAGACAGTTTGTTGATTATAATGGAACTTTGTGAGATCACAATGAACTAAGATGAGTGACAGCTTTGAATTATTTTAAGCTAGTTTGTAAATGAGATATTGATTTAATACAACAGTTAAATAAACAAGTTAATATTAAGTGACTTACATTGTCTGATTATAACACTATTGCCTGATTTTGCTCTTTTTCATTGTCAAAAATAGTTTGAAACAAAGTCACAACTGAGCCGCTGTGCATCGTTTTGTTTATGAATGAACGTGCATTTTCTAGTGAGTCAATGAATCAATTACCCATTCATAAAAAGAATCACTTGCTTTATTCCTGAAAGAATAAGCCGTTTGAATGAATCAAATGAATAATATGATTCAGAAATTAAATCAGTGACTTGCCGCCACCTACTGGCAGTATTAGTTTCATTTTTATCTTCTTTTTAAAATCATTTAATATTGCTATCTTCAAAATTAAATATTTAAAATAGGGCTGTCAACGATTAATCGCGATTAATCGCATACAAAATAAAAGTTTAAGTTTGCCTAATATGTGTGTGTGTGCTGTGTGTAATTATTATGTATATATAAATACACACAAATTAATGTGTATATATATGAGAAATATGTTATTAATATACAAAATGATTTTATTTATATATAATATAAATTATATAAAAATTATAATAAATACATATGCTTGTAAATATTTCTTAAATATATATATGAATGTGTTTGTATTTATATATACATAATAATTATACACAGTACACACACATATATTAGGCAAACTCAAAGTTTTATTTTGTATGCAATTAATCGCGATTAATCGTTGACAGCCCTAATTTAAAACATTAATCTCAACAAGAGTTTATGA
>NW_026129859.1:0-32880 GCF_022985175.1 Labeo rohita | reverse complement strand
AATATAGAACGTACTCATGAAGTCATATTGGGAACGACGTTATTATATGACTAAAAGAAGACCATGTTGAGAACGTTCTGTTAAGGTCCCAACAAATGTCGTCTTTGTAACGTTATGTGACCACAGAATAACCAATATAGAACGTCCTCCTAAAATCATATTTGGAACGTTATTATATGTGACAAAACGAGGATATGGGACAGTTCTGTTAACGTCATAAATTTTCTCTTTGTAACGTTGTTATGTGACCATAGAATATTCAATATAGAACATCCTCCTAAAGTCATATTGGGAACATTATTATATGACTAAAAGAGGACCATGTAGAACGTTCTGTTAACGTCCCGAATGTCCTCTTTGTAATGTTGTTATGTGATCATAGAATAACCAAAACAGAATGTCCCCCTAAAGTCATATAAGGACTACTGAACTCCAACACTTTTCATCACCAAAAAAAGGACGTTTTAAGAACGTGCCTAATGTTCTGTAAAGGTTTGAAACTATCTTCAACTAAAAGAGGATCATGTGAGAACGTTCTGTTAATGCCCCGAATGTCCTCTTTGTAACCTTGTTATGTGACCACAGAATAATGATTAAATAAGCGTTTCATTGATGTGTGATACGAATTGGACAATATTTGGCCGACATACAACTATTTAAATATCAGCAATCTTAGGGTGCCAAAAAAATCTAAATATTGAGAACATTGCCTTTAAAGTTTTTCAAATAATGTTCTTAACAATGTACAAACTCGATTTCAAAAAAGTTGGGACACTGTACAAATTGTGAAAAAAAAGGAATGCAATAATTTACAAATCTCATAAACTTATATTTTATTTACAATAGAATATAGATAAAATAGCAAATGCTGAAAGTTAGACATTTTGAAATTTCAGGCCAAATATTGGCTTATTTTGGATTTCAAGACAGCTATACATTCCAATAAAGTTGGGACAGGTAGCAATAAGAGGCTGGAAAAGTCAAATGTACATATAAGAAACAGCTGGAGGACCAATTTTCCACTTATTAGGTCAATTGGCATGATTGGGTAGAAAAAGAGCCTCTCAGAGTGGCAGTGTCTCTTAGAGGTCAAGATGGGCAGAGGGTCACCAATTTCCCCAATGCTGCGCAAAAAAATAGTGGAGCAATATCAGAAAGGAGTTTCTCAGTGAAAAATTGCAAAGAGTTTGAAGTTATCACCATCTACAGTGCATTATATCATCCACAGATTCAGAGAATCTGGAACAATCTCTGTGCGTAAAGGTCAAGGCCGGAAAAACCATACTGGAGGCCCGTGATCTTCGGGCCCTTAGACGGTACTGCATCACAAACAGGAATGCTACTATAATGGAAATCATATGGGCTCAGGAATACTTCTAGAAAACATTGTCAGTGAACACAATCCACTGTACCATTCACCGTTGCCGGCTAAAAGTCTATAGGTCAAAAAAGAAGCCATATTTAAACATGATCCAGAAGCGCAGGCGTATCATAAAGAGGAAGATGCGACAAAGAAGACCTAAGACAGTTGAGCAGCTAGAAGCCTGTATTAGACAAGATCATTTCTATTCCTAAACTTGAGCAACTTGTCTCCTCAGTCCCCAGACGTTTGCAGACTGTTGTAAAAAGAAGAGGGTCTGTCTCACAGTGGTAAACATGGCCTTGTCCCAACTTTTTTAAAATGTGTTGATGCCATGAAATTTAAAACCAACTTATTTTTCCCTTAAAATGATACATTTTCTCAGTTTAAACCTTTGACATGTCATCTATGTTACATACTGAATAAAATATTGAAATTTGGAACTTCCACATCATTGCATTTGGATTTTGTTCATAATTTGTACAGTGTCCCAACTTTTTTGGAATCAGGTTTGTATATGACTAGTCAAAAATTATGTTTTCATACATTTACAGTGGGAATTTTACAAAATATCTTCATGGAACATGATCTTTACTTAATTTTCAAATGATTTTTGCCATAAAAGAAAAATTTTGACCCATACAGTGTATTTTTGACTATTGCTACAAATAAACCCCAGCGACTTAAGACTGGTTTTGTGGTCCAGGGTCACATATTGTGAACGTTATTATATGAATAAAGAAAAGAGGACCATATGGGAACATTCTGTTAACATCCTAAATGTTCTCTCTGTAACGTTGCTATGTGACCATAGAATAACCAAAACAGAAGGTCCCCCTAAAGTCATATAAGGACCATTGAACTCCAACACTTTCATCACCAAAAAAAGGAGGTTTTAAGAACGTACCTAATGTTCTGTAAAGGTTCGAGACTTTCTTCAACTTTAGGGAACATTGTGCAACGTCGCGAGAACGTCCCCTCCTATAGAACATCCTCCTAAGGTCATATCTGGAACATTATTATATGACTAAAAGAGGACCATATAGAAACATTATGTCCTAAATGTTCTCTCTGTAACATTGCTATGTGACCATAGAATAACCAGACTAGGACGTCCTCCTAAAGTCATATTGGGAACATTATTATATGACTAAAAGAGAACCATGTGAGAACGTTCTGTTAACGTCCCGAATGTCCTCTTTATAACGTTCTTATGTGACCATAGAATAACCAATATAGAACGTCCTCCTAAAGTCATATTGGGAACATTATTATATGACTAAAAGAGAACCATGTGAGAACGTTCTGTTAACGTCCCGAATGTCCTCTTTATAACGTTCTTATGTGACCATAGAATAACCAAAATAGAACGTCCTCCTAAAGTCATATTGCGAACGTTATTGTATGACTAAAAGAGGACCATGTGAGAACGTTCTGTTAACGTCCCGAATGTGCTCTTTTTAACGTTCTTATGTGACCATAGAATAACCAAAATAGAACGTCCTCCTAAAGTCATATTGTGAACGTTATTATATGACTAAAAGAGGACCAAATATAGAACGTCCTCCTAAAGTCATATTGTGAACGTTATGACTAAAAGAGGACCAAATATAGAACGTCCTCCTAAAGTCATATTGTGAACGTTATTATATGACTAAAAGAGGACCATGTGAGAACGTTCTGTTAACGTCCCGAATGTGCTCTTTTTAACGTTCTTATGTGACCATAGAATAACCAAAATAGAACGTCCTCCTAAAGTCATATTGCGAACGTTATTGTATGACTAAAAGAGGACCATGTGAGTACGTTCTGTTAACGTCCCGAATGTGCTCTTTATAACGTTCTTATGTGACCATAGAATAACCAAAATAGAACATCCTCCTAAAGTCATATTGCGAACGTTATTATATGACTAAAAGAGGACCATGTGAGAACGTTCTGTTAACGTCCCGAATGTGCTCTTTTTAACGTTCTTATGTGACCATAGAATAACCAAAATAGAACGTCCTCCTAAAGTCATATTGCGAACGTTATTGTATGACTAAAAGAGGACCAAATATAGAACGTCCTCCCTAAAGTCATATTGCAACGTTATTATATGACTAAAAGAGGACCATGTGAGAACGTTCTGTTAACGTCCCGAATGTGCTCTTTATAACGTTCTTATGTGACCATAGAATAACCAAAATAGAACGTCCTCCTAAAGTCATATTGCGAACGTTATTGTATGACTAAAAGAGGACCATGTGAGAACGTTCTGTTAACGTCCCGAATGTGCTCTTTTTAACGTTCTTATGTGACCATAGAATAACCAAAATAGAACGTCCTCCTAAAGTCATATTGCGAACGTTATTATATGACTAAAAGAGGACCATGTGAGAACGTTCTGTTAACGTCCCGAATGTGCTCTTTTTAACGTTCTTATGTGACCATAGAATAACCAAAATAGAACGTCCTCCTAAAGTCATATTGCGAACGTTATTGTATGACTAAAAGAGGACCATGTGAGAACGTTCTGTTAACGTCCCGAATGTGCTCTTTTTAACGTTCTTATGTGACCATAGAATAACCAAAATAGAACGTCCTCCTAAAGTCATATTGCGAACGTTATTGTATGACTAAAAGAGGACCAAATATAGAACGTCCTCCTAAAGTCATATTGTGAACGTTATTATATGACTAAAAGAGGACCATGTGAGAACGTTCTGTTAACGTCCCGAATGTGCTCTTTTTAACGTTCTTATGTGACCATAGAATAACCAAAATAGAACGTCCTCCTAAAGTCATATTGCGAACGTTATTGTATGACTAAAAGAGGACCAAATATAGAACGTCCTCCTAAAGTCATATTGCGAACGTTATTATATGACTAAAAGAGGACCATGTGAGAACGTTCTGTTAACGTCCCGAATGTGCTCTTTTTAACGTTCTTATGTGACCATAGAATAACCAAAATAGAACGTCCTCCTAAAGTCATATTGCGAACGTTATTATATGACTAAAAGAGGACCATGTGAGAATGTTCTGTTAACGTCCCGAATGTGCTCTTTTTAACGTTGTTATATGACCACAGAATAACCAATATAGAACGTCCTCCTAAAGTCATATTGCGAACGTTATTATATGACTAAAAGAGGACCATGTGAGAACGTTCTGTTAACGTCCTAAATGTCCTCTTTGTAACGTTGTTAAATGACCACAGAATAACCAAAATAGAACGTCCTCCTAAAGTCATATTGCGAACGTTATTGTATGACTAAAAGAGGACCATGTGAGAACGTTCTGTTAACGTCCCGAATGTCCTCTTTATAACGTTCTTATGTGACCATAGAATAACCAAAATAGAACGTCCTCCTAAAGTCATATTGCGAACGTTATTATATGACTAAAAGAGGACCATGTGAGAACGTTCTGTTAACGTCCCGAATGTGCTCTTTTTAACGTTCTTATGTGACCATAGAATAACCAAAATAGAACGTCCTCCTAAAGTCATATTGCGAACGTTATTGTATGACTAAAAGAGGACCAAATATAGAACGTCCTCCTAAAGTCATATTGCGAACGTTATTGTATGACTAAAAGAGGACCATGTGAGAACGTTCTGTAAATGTCCCAAATGTCCTCTTTGTAACGTTCTTATGTGACCAAAAAATAACCAAAATGGAACGTCCCCCTAAAGTCGTATAACGAACATTGAGCACCAGAACTTTCGTAACCAAAAGAGGACGTTTTAGGAACGTCTCCAATGTTCTGTAAATGTTCGGGACATTCGTCACCTTTAGACAACTTTTAGGGAACGTTGCGCAAGGTTGCGAGAACGTCGTCTCCTACGTGGGTTGTTGTTCTCTTTGCATTTTCACAGTTTGTCGAGTGCTTCGAATCACTGAATCATTTTACAAATGATTCGGTTCAGATGATTCAGATTCGCAGTTTCTTCAACCGAATCACAACAAATGCAGGGCTAGAAGGGGGCAGCTTTATGACGTCAAATCGCACGACCAAAATAAAAGTCCCGTTTACAGACTGGTGTCTATTATATATATGATATTGCTTTTCCACAATTATTAGCATGGTAGATTTAGAAACTTTTATATTTAATTTTTTTTAATTAATGGATATTTACAACACTATATTTTGTGTTTACCTACCTTGCCATTCAATTACATAAAAATACTTAATGCTGCTGCAAAAGTGTTTCTATACAAAGGCTGAGGGAGTGACCGCAAATTTGACATCTTTCATTCTTTTGTTGTCTTATTTATTTATTCACATTTTTCCTCACTTGAAAAAAAAAAAATGGATTTTTTTTTTTTCATTTTGCTATTGTGGCAATTAAGAACACATAAATATATTTCTTGCGTTTTCCTTTACATAACTATGATTACTTTCACTTCTGAGAACCCTGGGAATGTGCCAAGGGTCTATACAGAGACAAACACACATTATCTGTTGCATGATTTTTGTCAGTCACCTACAAAGTCAAGAATTTGGGATGAAGGATGTCCTAAATACATTTTTATTTGCCAGATGGACAGTATCTGAATTAAATAAATAAGTCTGCAAGTCTGACCCCAAAAATGACCAGTTGATGTGGGAGAAACTAGAGCATGTGTGTTTCTCAAGATCCACTCTCGATGGGATCTTCTTCATGGGATCATGTGATGGGATCTTCAACAACTGCTGCTCTCCACTTCTTCAAATCTGTGTCAAGCACTAACTGCTTCTCAGCTACTGAAACAGTTTTTATGCTAAAACAGGTGAGTACAATTGAGGATTAATAACTGAACGTTAAAATCCAAATATTATGACATAAAACAAAAAGTTCTTATGTCCTTAGACATCTCAAACCAGCTGCTTCTTCTGACAGGTGTCACTGCACCGCAGCCATGTGTCTTCGCTGGGGTCCTGAATAACTGATGTATTGTCCTGTGAGACAGAGGAACTTTAGTATAAATTTGTGACTGGACAGAACTACAAAGGGTCAATGGATGAGCAAATAAACAGACTGAAAATATGAATGAATTCTTGAATGAAATGAAATAATAATAATAATAATAATAATGCTGTGTTTCAAATGTTCCTGAATTGCATCTATCTATCTATCTATCTATCTATCTATTCATTTTCTGTGGTGCAACTCTGTTCTTTTTCCCAAATATTCTTTGGAGAAATGATCAACCTGCTGTGCTGCTTTTCTTTGACGAATCTCTCCTGATGATCACAGATCACAAAAGAAAACACTTCATGAAAAACAAAAAAGTTTGGCTAATTTCTTCCTATGTTTGTAGTGCAGACTAAATGGTTGAGCTTACTTGGTGTTGCTAAAGGAAATCATGTCATGGCGCAGAGGCTGAAGGGAGAACTTGAGTAATTGTATAGGGTGGTGTGAACACAGATTTTTGTTAAAATATTTGTCATTGTTTGCATTAACAGTACCAGTGAAATACCACATAAATAATATCTCTACAAACATTTCCTAATTTAAGTAAAACACAATTATTATTAGTAAGTAAATACATTTTTGCATTTATTTATAGTTTTTATACAGTTAATTCTATAGTATTGAAGGATGCAGTTCTCTAGCTTGCTTAAGTATAACATCTAGTTCCCTTTTGAGGAACTCGAACTGCGTCTTCTAGGGGTCGCTATGGGGAACGCCATCTCCGTGACCTGTGTCTGAAGCCTATATGCAAAAAAGACAACAGTGTTGGCAGGCGACAGCCTATGACATCACTTCCAGCGCAACTCGTCGCTGCCGGTGCGTCACTAACGGTGCGACCACAATATAAAAGGACACTGGTAGAACACAACATTCTCTTCTTCGTCTTCACTGACCTTTTGTCTGTAACCAAGTTCGAATTGAGTGCATGTTTCCTCACCAGAGATTTTAAGGACGGCTTGCGTGTGACGATGCGTGGTAAAGAGCCAGTGCTTTCTGCTCCCGAGGGAGTTTTATTGCGCTCGTTTTATTCTTTGCTTGTCTCTTGTGAGAGGCAAGCATGCTCTGAAACCTGCACCTTTCATATGGCTTTTGGGCTGTGCATGTATGGTGAGAAGTAGCGAAAATCAGCTCTTGAGGGAGCTGAATGAGATCATTGCATTTATTGCTTGTTGCAAGACATAGGCATGCTCTCTTACCCGCTTACACAGGGCTCGCGGGCTGTGTGTGTGTGTGTGGTGAAGAGCTGTGCGTTCAGCTCTCGAGGGAGTTGAATGGGATCGCGCATTCAGTGCTTGTTTCTTGTGAGAAACTGGCGCGCTCTCATACCCGCTTTTACAGGCTCGCGGACTGTGTGTGTGTGGTAAAGAGCTGCGCATCCAGCTCTCGAGGGAACTCTTCACTGTATACCCAAATTTGCATGAGTGTGTTCGCCTCTCGCGACATTAATAACGCATTCGCGGCAGCGGCTCTGTTCCGCTTGATTCCCGGGGGAGTCTGGCACTATGGTGGTCTGGGCAGCTTCTCAGGAAGGTCTACCTCGGCTAACTGGAGTCATGCGTGGGAACCACGGTGGGTGAGTACGACCCTGTTATGTGTCTAGCCTCTTCTTCTGTATTTCTGGGACCTGTCTGTTGTGTTTCTCTTTCTGTTTGGTAGGTCCTCTTCGAGCACCCCCCTCTGGTCTTTGACTATGGTTATGGCCTGCTTGTCTAATTGGATCGCCTTCGTCATATCCACCTCGAAACGATCATGGCCACTCCTGCCTTCAGGTCCCCACTACAGCACTACATCTAGGGCTTCAGTCCTCCTACCAGGTAAGCTCTTTGGAAATTATTTTTCGCAGGATGCTCCTGGACACCCCTGGCTGGACACGCATGCCTTAGAGGCCACCTGACTGAGACACTCCATCTGCATCCCGCCCTGAGGGGTTTCCTGTTTCAGGGTATCCACCCAATCATCATACAGACCTATCCTCATACCATCTTGGTGATTTAGTGAGTCGCCCCTCTGAGGAGTGGGCTTGACCACGCTATTTTTCACCATCGTATGAGTGGAAGGTGTTTCTGCGGGAACCCTTCTGAGTGCTCTGAGGAGCATTGGCCCAGGTCTAGGCCCTTGTTCGTGAGGTTCTGCGGGCCTTGCTAGAACGGGGCCTACGCTTTCTATCGAGATAGTAAGCACAGGTCTGCTTGGGTTGGTAGTGGCTCTTGCCCCCCCAAGAAAATACCCACAACACAGCCCGAGGGCTGGGGACGCTGCTGCTCCCTATGCAGCCATACAGTATTGATGGATTCGTCTCTGCTGTGATATCTAATATCCTGCGATCAGATCACATCTAAGGCCTCTTTGACAGGGCATGACAATGCTCCCCTTGCTGCGTGAGGGTTTTCTTAGAGCTTGTCACCCCTGGGCGGATCAGGTATTCCTTGTGTCTCTCGGGAGTTAGAAGTCTGTCCCAGTGCACTAACCTCTCGCGCTGGTTAAATGTATTGGCTCCATGGCAGTATTATCAGACAGCTAGCTGCAGCTAACTGTCTGTTTGGAGTAGCGATGCTCCCCTCAACTTGAGGGTCTGCTCTGAGCATTGCCCCAACTGGGGAACTGAGGTTTGCCCTTACTGCCTTCCCCTTGGAGCCTTGTTTGGAATCCCTGCAGAGCTCCCCTCATTCTGAGGGTCATCTACTAGCACACCGTTTCCAAGCGGTATTTCTAAAATCCATTTTTATGGTAAGGCCCACACGAACCCTTGGGCGCTTTCTCAAATCCATGTATATGGTAAGTGCACACGTGAACCCTGGGGCACTTTTCTAAAATCCACATTGTGGTATGGAATGCACCGGAGTTCTGCGTCCATTCTAAAATCCTTTACGGTAGGGATTCACACGCTTATGGCCCATACCCTTTCTTGAGCTGGTTAAAACCCCGGCCACCTTGGGTCCCACTCCTTGTGAGCATCTGCCAGGCTAAAGTAATGGTAATACTTGTGCTAGTTCATGCGCAATCTCTATGATATGGGTTCACACTCAAACTTGTGCCCATTCTCTGAGGTGGTTGTTCCCAGACACCTTGAATACCACTCTACTTACGCATCCTGAGCAGGTTGTTGCTACCTATGTTCTGTAGGACGGTTTCTGAGGGAACCTATGCAGAGCCCACGGTAGCCCCCTGTGTGACAGGCCAAACCTAGGTGAAACCCTAGGTATTCAGCCATATCCCCTTAAAGGAATATCTTCTAATTCCAAGCTTCGAGCTCTACCCTGGGTCCAGCATATCCGACTCCTTTCAGGTAAGTCTTGGGTATGCAGCTCAGGCTTTTTGGCCCGAAGGGGATAATGTCACTGACAGCCGTCACTAAGTCTCAGGGGCAACTCCCTTAAGCTTAAGGCAGTTGGTACTTAGTGCTCGCCTCTATGATGGCATGCACTCCCCTCAGCATGGCAGCATGGGTATAACCGTTCCCCATAACGACCCCTAGAGGATGCAGTTCGAGTTCCTCAAAAGGGAACATCTCAGGTTACGTATGTAATCCTGGTTCCCTGAGAAGGGAACGAGACACTGCGTCCTCTAGTCTCGTCGCGTGTTGTCTTTTTTGCATATAGGCTTCAGACACGGGTCACGGAGATGGCGTTCCCCATAGCGACCCCTAGAGGACACAGTTCGAGTTCCTCGAAAGGGAAACCAGGGTTACATACGTAACCTAAGACGTTATTTATTTTCTTCACATATTCACTATATTTTCATTAAGTGTTAAACATACCTCTCTTGTTAAATTAATGCCCATATGTCTGACTATACACCTCAGACTTAATAAACAAATCATACCATAACATAACATAGGGATGTGATTAATTTATATTGTAATATTTCTTAACAAATAGGCAGCATATTAAATCTATTGTAATCAATCAAACAGAAAATGAGATGACCAAAAAACTCAATTATTACTCAATCTGCCTCGGGAGATGCTTGAGGTGTGAAGAACTGTGAGACACTGCTCTGATTTCTGTGAGCTCTAGCACTGTGGGAAGGTTGCTGCTGCATGTCTGACAGACCACTGTGCACCACAGAGAACACTCCCAACAAACTGTGCAATTGGCTTGATACTCATTTCCGCTGACATACTAAAGCCAAGTATTTGATTGTTACTTGTTGGTACTTTTGCATCCACTTCAGTTTTAGCTCTGAAACTTTCAGAGATCTGCCTTTGCCATAATTTCAAACTGAAAGAGTCGCTGCCAAGAGACCCTCCATTCTCTGACCTTGTTTGGCCCTAAACCTGTCAAAAGTAAACAACCCAATCAAACCAGCGATGGCAGCGAGTATAACCCAAATCAGGGGTACAGTAGAATAGGGCAAGTCTTCACAGAATGCAGGTGGGATGATTTGCATCGGATGGTGCTTTAAAGACAAAACGAGATAAACCCCGTTCGTTTTAATTCAAAAGAGGACCCACTATTTAATTCTCAAATACAGGATGATTCCATAATTTAAGGGATGTGTGGCAACCTTAGTATCAGTAGAACCTCCTTCTGCAGTTCCTCCACTTCTTCCCTTGTAGCTGCTGACGTTGTTTGCAGTTTTCTGAAATTCACAAATATTTCAATGAAACTGAGAAATACTGAAAAACATACTAAGTTTATTTAAGTCAAATTCACAAACACAATTATAAACGTAGACTAATAAAGGCTCACCCAGCTGTTGCTTGGGTTGGTGCTCAGACTCTCTGATAGTTTTGAGGCTGCTTTACCTCAAAGTACTGGGGCCTTATTTATAAAGCATGCGTACGCTCAGATTTGATCTTAGAGTGCGTGTGCATTTAAATCCACGCCAGTGCTCATATTTGTAAAAACTGGCTTTGATGTGGAAAAGTGCTTAGTGTCAAGTCAGGGTCCGAGCAGATATATGCACTTTCTTTTGACGGAGTACTGCAGGTTTTTGAAAAAGTAAGCTGTTCTTGCAGCTCGCTGTTCTAAATGAAAAGATTTGGATGATGATAGCGACCTTTTATATGTTAATGACATTAATTAGGAGTCGTTTACAAGGTAGAGAGCTGAAACTATACAGTTGCGCGTAAGTTCAAAATCTTATGCGATTCATAAAGTTCACATCTGAAAGAGGCGTGTACAGTATGTGTGTTTTCTGTACGTACGTTCATTCTATGAATCACACATGTGCATATTTAAGAAATTATCATAAAATCAAATTTGCAATGGTTTCTCATTTATAAAAACACTTTTATAAATGAGGCCCCAGGAGAGGTCAGCGTGTGAAAGTGATTTCAGTTATATCATTATGTGACAGAGCGGTGCAGAGCCAAGCCCAAGCTTTTACCAATAAAAAAATCCGACTACGCCACCCTAGGAACTACCCCTAGGTAATAATACTCAAAAACCCAAAAATTGGTTCAGTTCCCTCATAGAATTAGGCAGAAGATGTCGGTAAAGTATAAAAATACAAATGTTTATTAATACAAAAATGTTCTAAAGTACTAGACACTAAAATCAAGGAGAAAAACTGAAAACCCCACTTCAAATCAAACAACACAAATTACAAACAGAAAAAAGGGTAATAATATAAACTAACTTTATAAATCTGTAACAATTAAATAAACAAAACAATAATCAGTACCAACAGGGCTGAGGTTCCCGACGGCAGGATACAAGAGGGAGTTTGGTTTTACACTTTCATGCACACACCACCATGCACTCAGATAACACTACCAAACACTCAGGGTTACACAGCACACGATAAAGAAGAACCACCACTACAAGGAAGAAGATCCATTCACCTGTGGGACCCCAGCTCCTGCAATAAATCAAAAATAAATGAATAAACTATAACAACAAATTTAAGGCAGAATACCAATTAATAAACAACGCACTGATTCACTAAACAGCACAGCAAAATAAAGACAGCAGCTATGAAGCGGTTCTCAGAAGCCCCGCCCACAGCACAACGCGGACTAATCACCAAGCAACAATGGAATGTGACGTCACAGATATATGCGGCTACCTTTTCTCAGTCTCCATCACTTACAGAAAGTTGTTCATTCTGGTGTTTCTCACTAGTTGTCATTACTAGAGCCTTTTTCTTGCAGTCTACGGTACTTAACCATTTCAAAATGGTATTATTTACCACACTGGGGCTAATTGCCCTTCTTCAAAGAGAAAGAAAAGTTAAGAAGACCAACTCAGGTCAAGATGACAAAGTGGACCAGACTGATGTACCACCCGTGGGTAGTACTGATGGTAAATAACATGTCAATTTTATGAGAATATTTGTCAAAAAATTTTGGGGCACAGCTGAAGTTTTTATTTTGTATATAGCTTATTGCCACAATACCACATACATATGCATAAGCATGAATTAAAAGCTAATATTTTACTACATAATTCTCACTCGTGACACAGGACATTTACATTTACATTTAGTCATTTAGCAGACTTAAAAGTGACTTACAAACAAGGACAATAGAAGCAATCAAAACTAACAGAATTTTTTAAATAATAAATAAAGAGTTCAGATGCAAAAGCCTCGAAATCCATCTGACATATTTCTTTAAAATTAGCTTTTCTTTCTGGCTACTTTGTATGGGTTTCTAATTGGGCTGAGGCTGGAATTTAGCAAGTTTGAAGTAAAAGTATTTGATGGACGTATACTATGTGTCAGGAGGATTCACTCAGTATCATTATCTCATTTTTGACCAAGCTGGTTCAAATAAAAAGAAAGCATGTAGATAAAACATAAAAAGAATACAGAGTGCACAACTTCAAGTTAATATCTTCATTAAGAAATGAACTTAGAAACAGATTCATTACTCAACAAGCTGAATCCTACATTAATAATAATAATTAGGTTACACAATGATTTAATTGACAACACCTAATTTAATGGCTGAAAGGAAGATATCAACATCCTTTCACACACAATAGTAAATTTCAATCAACGTTTGGATGATCTAATTAATATTCACACTCAAAACTCTGTGTAACTTAAATCTTGATTTACAAGTTTAAGTATTTAGTTTACAATGTTTAAAAAAGCAATGCACATGCTTGTTACTGACAAAATGACAAATAAAAATCAGTGCCTGCAAAATCACTTCATAATTGAAAGCAACTTTAGTTGCAGTAATATGAGAACCAATAATATGGTTATGCAATATTTAATTAATTGTTGAATAAGACAGTCTTATGGTTCATATAATTTCCCTCTTTAGATCGATTAATCTACAATGATAGGAGTGAAGATCCATCACTGGAGGAACCTGTCAATGGTCACCTTGAAGTCGAGGATGTTTTGATGATGACTACTCAGGAACCTCTTACCAGCGGCCCTGAAAATCTCTTTACTGAAGGAGACATGATCACCGGTGACCCCAAATTCCTCACTGCTACAGAGGATCCTGTCACCGGTGAACCTGAAGCTCTCCCTAATGCTGAGGAGCAGAGGAGGCCATCACCTGGGGCTCCAAATTCCTCAATACTGCAGAGGATCCTGTCATTTGTGGCCCCAATTCCCTCACTGCTGCAGAGGATCGTGTCACCGGCAACCCCAAATTCCTTGCTGCCAGAGAGGATCTGGTATCCTGTGGTTCTGCATTCCTCATTGCCAGTGAGGGAGTTGTCCCTGCCACAGAGTGACGTATTGCCAGAATTTTGGCTGCAGTTCACTCGAGGCCTTAAACCTGACCTTGCCCTGAGAGAGAAGGCCTACTTCCAACAGCAGCAAAAGAGATGGGCTCCATACTGGTATGTGCGGCCTGATCAGGAAGAGCTGCTGAATGAAACAGGAATTACAGTTGAGAGAGCAGCAGAGAGAGAAGACTCTCCTCCAAAAGCAACAAGAGACATAGGCTGTATGTGTGAACTGATAAGAGGAGGAGCTGAAATAAGCAAAAGCTGCGACTTAAATCACACCCCTCTTCCAAAATCAACGAGAGACATAGGCTGTATGTGTGAACTGATAGGAGGAGCTGAAAAAAGCAAAGGCTTGAATCACAGCAATTAGCAGCAGTGGCATTTGCTATTTTATATAAATGTAACTATATATATTTAAACAATTACGAATTCAGGCTAAATAAATAAATAAATAAATGCCTCCAAGACTGAAAAAAGTACAGAAAACACATTAATAAAATAAGTGATGTTAACTACATGTTGTTACAAAATTACATTCTACATATAAACTTATTGGTCATATAAAGGACTGTTGTTGACCTGTAATCGTATTCTGTGTAATCAGTTTCTTTTTCTTCTTCACCACACTCTTAATCATCTTCTGTTTAACACAATTAGTTCAACATTTCACTTTTTCTCCTCATCAGAAAAGCATCCAGAATGGCCCAGTCCCATTAGGGTCAAAAACCCTAAACAAAAATCTGTAATTTGTAATTATATTTGTAATCTGTAAATGATGTGGTTTGACCAAATACATCAGTGCACTTTCAAGAGGAAGAAGAGTGTCCTCTCACTCTTCTGATAAGGAAAAAGGTTGGCAAAAGAAGTCTTGATTCCTCCATCCTCTGAAGTGACTGAGATAGAGCAGATCCTCTTTTTCAGATGGGGTACCTGACACCTCACAGGACGCTGGAAAATTAGTTATTAATTAATTTTAACCTTGTCAGAACTCAGTTATCAAACACTGTCCAAAATGCATTTAGGAGTTATTTATAAGCATTAATAAGTATTATAAGTAATCATATTGACTTTTAATGCAGAGTTGAAAACTTTGGTTGCTTAGCTGGAGTGAGATTTCAGTGACTGAATTAATAAAATACCTCCAGGTGAATCTAACAGTTTTAATACTATACAAACGGTGGCATTTCACACAAACGTGCTGCACACATCAGTGTATCTCCCATATGTAAAGACTGTCTTTGATGGCAGGAAGAATGTGGCCTCTAAATTAAAGGTGAAGAATACAACATTCCAACATTACAAAGTATTCATACTTTTGATGTATTATATATAATGTATTTGTTTATTTGGTCAATATTACTTTTTATTTAGATAATTTATTTAGATGTCAGGTCCACATAAATACATAGGCAGTTTATGAAGAAAAAATAAACGTACAAAGCTAGAGAGTCATCTTAATAAGGCACATCTCTTCTCTATCCTCTATCCTCTCTATCCTCATCCTGGCTCTTCTTTGAAGGATTCGTCTCCTCAATACAGCAGCCTCCTCTTCAGCATCTTAATAAAGAATAACTTTAGTGGCAAGCCTAAGCAGTTACATTTGAATTAATGAATTAATTATATACAGTATATTTTCATGCTTAATTGCTTTTTAAAACTATTGTTTTTTGTTTGTTTGTTTGTTTGTTTGTTTTTCCAGCAGTAGAGAAATGGCTCAACACTTTTATTTTGGTCTGGCAATGTGACGTCATAAGGCTGCGCCGCACTCCTGCGTCTGTGATTCGGCTGAAGAAAGGTGTGTGCCTTTAATCGTTTAAAGTGTTTATATAAAACTCATTTAGAGAATTATATATAACTGTGAAATGAATTGTTAACCAATGTAACACGGTAAAGCTTTATTTGGTGATATTAATGAAGTTTATTTTGTGCGTGTAAACTGCAAGTGCACATGAGTAACAGAAACGGTCCGTTTAATTTCACTCCAGCTGAATCTATTGCATCGCAAAATGATTCACTGTTTTGAATCGCTCGAATCAGTGCACACTGACGACACCTGCTGCTCTACACAGCATAAATGCAACGAGAACAACAAACGTGTGATGACCACTTTTTTTAAAAAAAAGAACTGCTAATTGCTTCATGAAAGTGAATCTATTAAATATAACCTACAAATCAGTAAATACTAAATATAAATCTTAACACAAATGGGAACATAGTAGGCTATATAATTCGAGTCAGTTTATTAATTTGAACAGGGGCGTAGCACCAAATTCTGGGCCCTATGCACAAGCAGTGGCCATGGGCCCCCCGTAAGCTCGAGGTTCACAACTACCTACAACTAACCTTACTACTAATCTAAGAACTCATATATGTATAACAAAAAAAGCCTTATTACACAACTTCTCTGAATTTCTGTTTTATTTGCAGAATGCTTAAAAGCTAACAGTAGATGCCACCAAAGGTTGCCTAACATTATAGGCCTGCAAGAAAATAAAATTTCACTCCTCAGGGGCCCTCCCCCCACTTGGGGCCCTGGTAATTTAGTCCCACTTTTCACCCAACTACGACGCCCCTGAATTTGAATGCTAGGATCTTTGTTTTATTGTCATATCATATGGCCATTTAAGACTATTAACTCTCACTCTGACTGACTTCTTACCAGTGTGCTGACAAATGAACTAGAGCACTGATTGAGACACAACCAGAGATTATTGCATTAGAAAATGTAGTTTGTATATGATTTTTTTTTGTTCATTATTCTCATCTTAAACAGGACAAAGTGTTCAAACACAAAAAAAAACCTCCTGGTGAAGCAGCTGAAATCCATGTAACACACTAATATAAATATGGCGTTAATTAAAGAGGAGAGTGAAGACATGGAGATTGAAGAAACATTCAGAGTCAAACATGAAGATACTGGAGAAATAAACAGGTTGGTTTTCATTCTCAAAGATGAAGTCACTCATTCAAACATCCAGCTCTACAGAAATAGAGAACATACAGAAGTATAATAATACAGGGAATGGTACAGAAGTAGCCCTTGTTAACCCTTGTAAGCTACTTTTTTTTTTTTTTTTTTTTTTTTAACAAATGTAACTTTACTCATTTTAATGCCTTTTCTCTACATTTGTGTAGATTTAATAGGATTTATGGCATGTTTTATATAAATGTTATTAAATCATTCTTATAAAAAATTAGTAAATATTTTAATGTATTTATTAATTTATCTATTTATTTATAATTATTTTCAAAAGAATCATTTATGTAAAATTCACTTTAAAAACATTCACATTTCTAACTTTAATTTATGGACATAACATGGGCAATTTGCCATGGTTAACTAAACCTCACATTTTTCCATCTGTTGGAAAATAGTGCTTTTATATTAGAGATCTAACGGTATGAAAATTTCTTATCAGGACTGTAGTGACCAAAATTATCACGGTTATCAGTATTATCACGGTATTGTTAAAATGTGCTGGAAATGTTCAAAAAGGACTGACACGCAAATCATTTCACCAGGTTTTATATTTAGAATCAACAAACAACAAATAAAAGGACATTTTGTTTGCATAAACACTAAAACAATAACATTACCAATGATGTCCGGATTTTAAATGACAACATGACTGACAAGCCTTCATCGAAGGCTTTTACGCCGAAACGTTGATAATAAAAGATAATACTTAAGTGAGTGTGCAGTTAATAACTGCATGATTAAAAAGTGATTATAAGTATATTTACTGCTCCATAAATAACTCTAGATACCTTATCCAAATTGTTTACATTTCCAGAATCAACATGAGTTGATTCTAGTTTTTTTTTTTTATCATCCTGTCAAATTTTACAGCTTTTTGGCCAGACAAAAATTGCATTCAAGCTAAATGTGAATGTAAGTCTCTGTAAATCCACTCTCTGACAGTAGGTGGTGCTTATGGAACAGTAGAATTACAGCTGTCTCCCGTAACCTCTGTGGACATAACAGCATTGCGATTAAGAACACTTTTTTTAGGTATTACATGGAGTGAAGATGAAAACAAAATGCCTTGGAATCTTTTCTGAAGACAGTCAGAACCTTCCTTGTATAGGTCCCTATGCACACTTTAAAAACCTCCCAGCTTTTCTGCCATGTTGTAATGAGGACTCGTAGGAAGCGTATAAGATCCAAGTGCGAGCTTTAATAACCAGATCGTAGTCAACAGGCAGGGTCAATATCCAACAAACAGTGTAACGAAGACAAAACAATAGCGTAATCCACAAAACAGGCACAGTCCAATAACCGGAGAGAGCAGTCCAAAAAGTAACAACTAAACAAGGCAAGGAATGATGGCAAAACTAGACAGAACTATGGCGTGAAACAAAAGCAAAACTATGACAATAAACAAAACCGTGGCAATGACAAAAACAAGGCAAAGAAAACAGGGATAAACGCTTGGTAGAGTCCGCAAGAGCAAAACAATACTTCACAAATGTCTGTTTGGCATGGCCTGCCTTTTATGGCCGCCAAACAGGAAGTTACCAGCAAAGCATCAGAGGGAGCAGCAACAGTCAGTCAGTGGGTGAGGGCTCCCTCTGCTGGCGTGGCGTTACACATGTTTTCACACAAAACGAAACTATCCTGTGTACTTTGCGTATGTGAAACTGTCATTTAAAACTGTGCTTTATGGTGGGCAGTATTTATTTATCCTGAGTTGTTCAAATAATACTGAATGGTTCTTATGATATGAAACAATAATACTAACCATGGGGGGTTTTATCATGATTTATCGTAAAACCGGCAATTGTTCCATCCCTAGTATAGATAAAGTTAATTGTATATATACTAAGGCTGCACGATAAATCGCATGTGATTGTCATGCGGTTCTAGTCAGTAAAGCCAGTTCTGTGATTAGTAGTAAATCTCCGGCTTTACTGACTAGATGCGCATGGCAAATGTGATTTATCGTGCAGCCCTAATATATACATACAACCCCAATTCCAGAAAAGTTGGAACGTTTTGTGAAATGCCACAAAATCAAGAATATATTATCTGTTCATTCTCTAACCTTTATTTAATTGATTAAAGTACAAAGAAAACTGGCCAACTTTTTAATTTTATTTTGTAAATATAAATTAATTTCGATTCTTATAGTTACAACACACTCCAAAAAAGTTTGGACAGAGGCAAAATACAAGTAAAAAGGTTATAGAATATCCAAATTAAACTACTTTAAAACAGTTCACAGTAAGTGGGTAAATAGGTGAGGATATCATGTTTGGGTATAAAGGGAACATTTCAGTCTTTGCAAGCGAAGCTGGATCATGGCTCATCACTTCTCCAAATTTCATGACAAAAGTGTCAAATTAAAAATCACTTTTCTTAATAGAAAATCACAAAGAATTTATCTTTCACTAACTACCTCAAATAATATAGTGAAAAGATTCAGGGAATCCAGAGAAATGTCATTCTGTGTAGGGCAAGGCAAGACATCTCAGGTGAATCTTCATGACATTTGAGCCCTCAGATTAGGGATGGGGAGTCGACTCCAAAAGAGACAATCACCTATTGCACCATTAAATTATCATTAAAAACTAATAAACAAGAATATGCATTTAGTGCCATCCCCTGACCATTATAATGAGACAAATTAATAAGAAAATCTTCTTTCTTAATTAATTGAGAAAATATTCCACCACGCCTGTTTTTTGTGATTTTTCACACATTTAACCCTTAAAGACCTAGAACATTTTTGGGGCACCTGACGCACCTGTACTTTTCTTTGTTTTCTTCAGACCTATTCTAGCAGTCAGCATCAAGTGCCATATATCATTATAATCAGGAGAACTTTAAGTTTCTGACTAGCTTATTTAAAGTCCCAATTTTCCTTTTATTTTCTCTAAAAATTAGTGAATTTCCAGAATTTTAGGAAAAATGCTAGCAACAATTGTGTTTTTTACTGTGTACTTAAATAAAAACTCCTGAAGTTTGGATTTTTTTCTTCAGAAAATTGTAAAATTGTATTTAGGTGTTTTACACTTCCAAATAAAATTTTGTCTACATATAACATTCCCCAAGCAAATTATAGCCATTTATTACAATATTACTATGGGCGCTTTTTAGTGAAAAACAGGCCTATTTAGTTTATTGACAATATAGATGTGTCCAAAAACATTTCAGGAGTAAAGTCACAGTAGAAACTGTTATATAATAACAAAACAGTAAGAAGTGACTTTTTCAGATAAATATATTCTTAATCTGAGTATGAACAATAAACACAAACAGTGTAACGTTATAGCAAGCAGTGAAAACAACTGCACAAATTGTCTTGTGCAACAAAAACACAAACAGTCCAAATTATTCACAAAATGTGAGAGAAATATACCAAGTGCAACAGAAAAAAAAGAGCAAATGATCTTTACAAACTATATAAGAAATAGTTACATAATATAACAACCAAACAGATCGATCTGCTGGCTGTAGTCTGCGTCAGAATCTATTTTACTGGGACAACGTGAAAACCTAAATTCCAGTTTATCCGACATGTACTGCTGTTTCATCCTTGTTTTTGGTTTCTGTTATGTCAAAGGGTTCTATCGTTTGTATTTCTGCGCTTTTTTAAAGAGTGCTGTCAAGCCAATGTGTTATTTTGCGTTTGTTTTCATGCACGCACGAAGCGTTTTACTTTCACTTTGCGCTTGTTCAAATTTCCAAAGAAACATGGTAATTGATGGTTCCAAAGACCAAAACCTATGTTTATTGGTTGAATAGATGACAGTTTTATCTAATCTGGGCACGTGGGTGGGACTAAGCATCAAAAATCGTTCCTGTTTGACTCAGAGGAATGAAATGTATTGGTTTCATCTGACGAATCAACCCTGAGGAAATGTGATGATGTAATCACGTTCGCTACGGAGCCTCTGAATATCCAAATGAGACAATGCGATATCACTGAAAAGAGGAGAATGTCTACATTTCAAGACTTTTTAAAGCATTCAAATTGAGTTATTAAACATTTAATAACAATAGTTATTTTTAGCCGCCGGCGGCTGTCTCGGTCTTTGAGGGTTAAAGGTAATGTCATCGCTAAATTGCTAAATGGAGGGAGTCGGAGTCAACTCAGAAAAACCTGGAACCAAACACCCCTACTTCAGATGGCATTGCATAAGAAACTAACATTATGCAGCTGCATCAATAAAATGTAACTTGAATTTCTGTTACTCTAGCAAAAAAGCTATACATCAGCTCTATGCAGTGATGCCATGGGGTTGTCTGGGCCAGAACTCATCTCTGATAGTCAAAAAAAAAAAAAATTTGGAAATGTGTGCTGTGGCCAGATGAGTCCACGTTTTAGCTCGTTTCTGGGAAAAAATGGACGTTGAGTTCTTGGTACCAAAGAACCAAGTACCAATGAAACTTTTTGAACAACTGGGACCAGGGGACTCTGGTGTCTCTTCAGCAGGATTATTTATTGAGAAGATGCTGTTTGGTGCTGCAGTCTGATGTAGTCCAATCAGAGTGAAGTTCTTTTTCAGTCTTCACTCAGAGGTAAAAAGAAGGGGCTCTGCAGGTATTTCAAAGATCATTGTCATGGACAGGACATCAATGTCCCTCAGAACCATCTAGGCCATATGCACTCTATCTTCTTTTTCTCTGCAGTGTGATGCCCTGGCTATAGGATCTAGATGCCTTAAATGTCTAAATATTTTGTTGTCTGTTTCTTTGTCATTAAACTGGTGTTAATTTGTATTTGTCTCTTTTTGCCTTAGACCTGATGGTGCTGAAAAAGGAGAGTGAAGTGCTGCTTGAAATGGAGGAAAAAGAACAATTTAAGAATCATGATTTCATAAGAGCAGAAGTAACATTTAGTTGATCCCAGGCTGAAAAGACTTCCTCACGAAAAAGGGCTAAGAATTCTGGAGAGAAGCCTCATACCTGCCAACACTGTGGAAAGCGTTTTTCTAAAAAAGTAAGCCTTAAAAGACACATGAGAGTTCATACTGGAAATAAGCCTTATACGTGCCCCCAGTGTGGAAAGAGTTTCAGCTTGAAAGGAAACCTTAGAGCCCACACGAGAATTCACACTGGAGAGAAACCTTTCATCTGCCGACAATGCGGAAACAGATTTACTCTTAAAGTAAGCTTTAAAAAGCACATGAGAGTTCACACTGGAGAGAAACCTTACACATGCCCTCAGTGTGAGAAGTGTTTCACTCTGAGCGAAAGCCTTAAAGTCCACATGAGAATTTACACTGGGGAGAAGCCTTACTCATGCTGTCATTGTGTAAAGACTTTTGCTCAAAAAGAAGGCCTTAAATTTCATGTTAGAGTTCATACTGGAGTTAATAGTGAACTTAGTTCACTAAACAAGAAGTTAATATTAAGTGATTTGCATTGTCTGAACACTATTGCCTCATTTTGCTCTATTTCGTCAACGAAAATCGTTTCAAACAAAGTAACAGCTGAGCTGCTGCGCATCTCCATTCAAACACAGTGTTGTTTTGTTTATGCATGAATGTGCGTTTTTAACCCTTTAACTGTCACTCCCATTTTTGAACACAGACATAAAAATGCACTATCCAGACTTAAATTTTTATAATTCATGAATGAAAACGTTTTGTAATATGATTTTGATGTACATTTTCCATGGTAATGCAATGTCTGATTTTAAAATGCCTTTCAAAGGATGGATTTTGAAATTTTAAGTTTTGAACTGATATACAATTTCTTATGATTTCTAAAGTGTGATAGGGAAAAAGGCAAAAACAAGGTAAAAAACACAAAAAAAGGTAAAAACAAAATTTTCTGTAAATCACTTTGAGTCAAATATTGTCTTGTAATATTTGATCAGAATTTAATTATTGATTTAGAAGGTGCTCTTGAAATTTTTGACTGTGCTCCTAATTCCTGATCGTTTAACCATTTTTTAAATTAATTTAAATATTAAGAAATTCTTTCAAATTTAAATCTTTTAAAAGAATTACATCAAAAAACTGTTTGATGCAAGAATATATATTTTTTATCAACATTTGAGAAATTCAAAATTCCTTTGAACACGACTGCTCAAAAAAGGTCTAAATTTATGAAACCTACACATTCAAAACCTTGTTACTCTGAATTTTTTTTAATGTAAATGTTATGTGTAAGTGAAATGTTAAGTACTGTAAGAGGTTTTTCATGATGCTACATATGCTGGCGTGTGAATTTGATAGGTGCTTGATATAAAATAAATGGTGCTTTAAAAAGTCCTTGAAAGTCCTTAAATCTGGTGTTCATGAAAGAGTGGGAACCCTGAGTAAAGTTAACCATGGATTTTCACATATTTATTGCCTTTTGTATAAACAGTACAATGACTTTTTTGTAGGAAGGATACACTCAATGTCACACAATCGAATGTCATTGCGTTTCGCCGACCTACCTGGAATACTTTAGAAATATTCTCCACCATCATGTTCTTCTCCCTCAATGTGACTCTCTTAGCCGAGGTGAAAAGCACAAATGATAAATGATCCATTTCATCACAATATGTTGCCTCCGAGTCCGAATGTAGGCTACCTGTAACCACACACAGTTGAGTAGAGGCCATACATTAATTGCGCATGCGCAAAGCGGTAAGTAAATTAGCTGTATTATTTCATTTTGGTTTTCCTGTTTATTGGATTTTTGGTTTTAAGCTGAAAAACGGAAAAAAGAAATCAGCTGTCATTTTTTGGCTCATACATGAAAAATGAAATAACAACCTGTTTTGCCCATTTTTCGTTTGCCAGATTAAGTGGAATAATTGAATGATCAGATGATACACTGACCAAGTTTGCGAGAGAGAGATTGATAGTGCGTGTGTGAATGACTTTGGTAGTTTGCGAAAGAGTTTGATAGTGCGTGTGAAAGCTATGCTAGTGTGTGAGGGACGTTATAATAGTGTATGAGAGAGCGTTTAATAATGTGCGTGAAAGCTTTGATAGTGTGTGAGAGATGTTATAGTAGTGTATGAGAGAGAGTTTGATAGTGTGTGTAAATAAAGTTTGAAATATGTCTTAAACGGCCTCTCATACAAAGTAGTTGTTCACATCCACATTGAAAAGACAAGTGTATACACACTTCTGAGCGGAGTGTTATCCGATCAGCTTGTCCTGGTCTAGAGAAGTCAGTTGATTTAAGGTCGCTTAAGGCCATTAACTCTCACTCTGACTGACTCTCTTACCAGTGTGGTGACTACTGAACAAGGAAGCTGACTGAGACACACTGTCAGGCATTCACCACTGCCACCCTCATCTGACACACCTCCGGTAGCAACACCCACTCGTTCTCAGTCACCCGAATTCTAACTCGCATCACCTGTTCCTCGTTGAGCCCTATAAATAGACACTCAGCCATTTGCTCATTGTCTGGTCTACTGTTCACATGCTGTTTCTGACTCTCCTTCCTTTGACGTTGTGGCGTGGCTCTAACACTGGACTTTTGGACCTCAACAATCTACCTAAGCATTCAATTAAGAACCTCTTTCACTGTTTGATGCTTTCCCTTTTAAATAAGATGTTGTTTAATAAATTGTTGAAAAGCATTGCCACTCATCTCTCGTCTCCTCCATCCCCTTGTGTGTGCGTGAGTGTGACACACACCCAGAGATTTAGTTTGGATATATTTTTCTTTCTGTTAATTTTGTCCTCTAAAACACACAGATAAACTCAACTGAGATCCATGTGACACACAATAATAAATATGTTGTTTATTAAAGAGGAGACTGAAGACACACTGGGTTATTTTTTTATTTTTTATTTTATTTTTTTTATATTTTTTTTTTTTTTGCCCAAATTCTGGGTTCAGCCTATTGGGTCATTTTATTGGTTTGTTTTTAATATTTTTACCAAGGTGATGGGTAGTTTTTCTGCACGCTGAGTTATTTATTTTAACCCAAATGCTGGGTTCAGCTTGCTAGATTTTTTTTTTTTTTTTTTTTTTTTTTCTTCTACCCAACAGCTGGGTTGCTGATTTACAGTCAGAGCATGGGCTTTTTGTGTCCTCTTAAGGAGAGACCGGTTTTCAGCCCCGCCTACACCTATTCAAATTTCAAACACAGTCCTCATTAATGCATGTTTATATGTTGTTGATTCTTCATAATTTTCACCTAAAATCATTTGTTAAAGGTTTAGAATTGTTGGAATCACATTCTGGAAAGTTCATCTTCTCTTAAGGGAAACAGTAGGTAACCGCTGAATGTGTTGTGGTTATTATTGTTATCATATATCCTATGATTAGATAGAAGTCTCACATAGACAACATCTCCAACCTCCAGGAGTAATACGACCCCATTTGAGGAGTTTACCACAATCCCAGGCTCTTGAGCATGTGCCATAACTACAACCTGTCCATTCTTAATAATGGCTACAGCTGATGAAGTTGATTGACTACCATGACCATAGACAGAGATTCTGAACATGTACACTCCTTTCAGTGGGACTGTGAAAATACCTAAACCAAACAACAAAACATACATTTCCTGCATGATGGCTTAATTACCAAACACACTGTGTAATAGTTTTGAAAGATAGTAGATCATTTAATTCTCATACGAATTGAGCAGAATGCTTCTAATTACTATAAACTGAGTTTTATGGCTGCATTGAATTTATAATTACCTGTAATTGGGTTGTAGGCATTTCCTATGTTTCTAAAGACGTTCCTGTAGGTTAGCGTGATGTCAGTGGTAAAAGGACCAATGTATCCACTGCCAGATTGCATCAGTGATGCTGAAAAAGCTATCTGTCTGTCTGCTAATAAAAACCATAAATATTGTAATACATATGAGAATGTACACACAGAGTATAACATCATTCAAACACATTACTTCACCTCTATTTTCCTTCTCAACTGCTCCACTTGACTCAGAGTATGATTTGAAATTTCTGTGAAGGAATAAAGATTCTATTAAATGACATGTATACTGCTTATTGTAACAATTTACAGAATATACATTCAGTTTTACACTAACATTTACACTATGCAATGTACTGCATTGGTGTTTCATTTTGAGGATCACTGATAATAGAGTGAATGTTTTGGAAAGAGCTCCTCCCTTGTGTCTCTAAAGCTCTGATGTTTGCTTTCTGCTCTGTAACAATGGTGGTCAGTTCTCTCAGTGCTGCGTGGATGTCAGGGAAGCACAGATGGCAGTTTTGTTGACAGTCAGTTGAAGTTTTATCTCTCACAGTGTCTGTCTGAGGTGGATTCTGTCTTCTGTCCTCAGAACTGAGCTGTTGACTGATCTCATTCTCACGGAGTCCTCCATCTACATGCTGCTGTATGACAAAGACAAAGGTTTGCGTCCAGCTCTGTAATCTCTCACACCCTCACATTTTCTTTTTATAGTGCCTTGACTCACTGTCTTCTGTACATGATTTACATTTCTTTAGAAAAAAAGGTAGATCAAGTTAATTGTTAACCATAATTAACAGGAAAAAGAGAATATTTTTTTGTATTGTGGCTGTACTATTGAAATGTGTATTTGAACATTCCTTTAAATATTAGATTTTCCCTCACATGCAACAGCAGAAGATAAGTAGAACTGAAAATGCATGAATGAATCAAAACAAAACAATAATATGAGAAGGAAATCATTTTTGCTCATATGCTTGCCATTATTGTATAAATAAATTATATATTAAAAATACTGAAGGCTCTATACAGGCTCTATGTTTAAAAACCACTAAATAAATTACATAAAACACAGCACAAACACAAAACAAAAACACTAAAGTTAAATCAATTTAATGATGTGTTTAAAAGCGTATATACATGTATAAAAACATAAAATGTTATTTGTTGAAAAAATGACTTCACCTCCTGTTTCTTGCTGCCATGTGTTTTGAGTTGGAGCTCTATCTTAAAATTAGTTTTATACACCATCATTTTCTTTCTTTACCGTGTTGATATATCCCCTACTGCATCCTACAACAAAAACGATCAGAGCACCTTGTTATCACTAGTTGTATTTTTGATTTCCCGAATCCGCTACTAGCTTATAGCCCATTAGCATTGACAACGTGGTTGCCGCTAATCTTTTTTGCATTACACTCTATTCACACACATTACTATTGTTTACTCACTGTTACTTGCTATAATGGCGAATTTTTTGAGTGCAGGTGAGGAATCTGTGCACAGAGTCTAACACCCCAGATAGCACATGTACGTCTGCAAGATGTCTGTTAAAGATCTCTTGATCTGGAAAGCATCTGCTGTGTACAAATGTCTGGCAGACATCTGTAAGATGTCAGTTTTACAAACATTCTAAATCATAAATATCTCAAAGACATTTAATAAACGTCTATTTGATATCTGATAGGAAATGTCCAATAGACGTATTGAAGATGAGCAAACTACATCTTGCAGATGTAAATGCAGATGTCAAACAGACGTCTCTGAGATGTACGTGTGCTATCAGGGACAGGATCTCCAACCTTTAGGAGAATCACAACTCCATTTGAGGAGTTTACCACAATCCCAGCCTGATGAGCATGTGCCATAACTACAAGCTGTCCATTCTTAATAATGGCTTAGTAGTTACTAGAATGTTAAGAGTACATCAGTTATTTGTTCCTGTGGAGTTATTCACTAATGACGGAACTGTATTCTAAAGTGTTACCCATTAATTTAATGCAGGATCCAGAAAAATGCTAAATAAATGCACAAAAACATTTTTTTTTTTTTTTAAGCTTGGGCTCCTAAACATTAGATCACTCACACCCAAAGCAGTTATTGTAAACGAAGTAATCACAGACAATAGTTTTGATGTACTCTGTTTGACTGAAACCTGGAATATTGGTCTAAATGAGTTTACTCCACCATGAGCCTCGTTGGGTTGGTCATGGCAGTGGTGTTGCAACAATATATAGTGATATTTTCAGTGTTACTCAGAAAGCAGGATAATTCATTTGAAATACTTCTGCTTAATGTTAGTCTGTCAGATATGCAAAATAAATATCTCTTATTTCTTGCTCTAGCTACTGCGTATAGACCGCCAGGGCCATATACAGATTTCCTAAAAGAATTTGCTGATATCCTCTCAGACCTATTGGTCAATTTTGATAAAGCGCTAATTGTCACAGACTTTAACATTCGCGTTGATAATACAAATGATGCGTTGGGACTTATGCTTACTGACCAAAACGTAACCGGGCCCACTCATTGTTTTAATCGTATGGTAGATTTAATTATATGACATGGAATTGATCTTACTGATATAGATATAGATATCGTACTGCACAGTGACAAAGTTACTGACCACCACTTTGTATCATTCCTGCTGCATATTACTGATATTAACTATATGGCTCCGCATTATCGTCTGGGCAGAACTATTGTTCCAGCCACCAAAGATAGATTTACAAAAAACCTGCTGTTACGGACACAAACGGGCAAGACAGGTTAGTGCAGTAAAGGGATGTTTATTTTAAACAGCAGAGCAAACATGAAGCAGATGATGTTTCGGCAGAGGTGAGTGGATCTGGTTGGACTTGACTTTGACTTGAATGATGATGAGATGATGATATTAGATCCTTTGTTGCAGGATGACTGGACTGGATCTGATGGCTGAACGAACACACACACACCCCGCTGACTGGACTGGAGAGACAAGGACGACAGGACTGGAACACAAGAGAAACAGGTAAGTATAGTTTGTGACTTCTTGACGACAGGCACAATGAGTCCACTTCATATCAACAAGCCCGGACAGAGACTGAAGTGTGGTGTGTGCTTAAGTAGGCTGACTGATGATTAGGTGCAGGTGCGGTGAGTTAGAACTCCGGTGATTGAGATCGCTGGGTGTGAGTGGTGGAAGAGCCTGGCCAATCCGTGA
The DNA here is from genome assembly GCF_022985175.1 of Labeo rohita. NCBI lineage: Eukaryota > Metazoa > Chordata > Actinopteri > Cypriniformes > Cyprinidae > Labeo > Labeo rohita. Next base: position 4,107 of record NW_026129859.1, on the reverse strand, counting down.
CACCTGCCTGATTTATCTCAACTCCTCTGTGTACCCATAAATGCACATGAACTAGACAAAATGAGAAGCAATATGGGCAAAAAACTAACTTTGATGTTTTTAGAACTGTGTGGAAAACAGTATGTCCAGATATAAACAGGTTCTAAAAGCTCTAAAAACCAAAGAAAATAACCAAAACAATCCAAGGTTCTTATTTAACACAGTGGCTAGATTAACAAATAATCAGATGTCACCTGAACTAAATATTCCCTCACAGTTTAACAGCAATGACTTGATGAATTTCTTCACTGATAAAATAGATAACATCAGAAATACAATAACAAATGTAGATTTTACAGTATCTTGTAATTTTGCTTTATTCATCACACCTGAAGATAAACTAAAGTACTTTACAACTATAGGACAGGAAGAGCTAAATAAACTTATTACTGCATCTAAACCAACAACGTGTTTATTAGATCCTGTACCCACTAAATTACTGAAAGAGTTGTTACCTGTAGCAGAAGAACCGCTTCTCAATATGATTAACTTGTCGTTATCTTTAGGTCATGTTCCATAACCATTCAAGTTGGCGGTTATTAAGCCTCTTATTAAGAAACCACAACTAGATCCTAGTGAACTGACAATTTACAGATCCATTTCAAATCTTCATTTTATGTCTGAAATTTTAGAAAAAGTATGGTTATGTTATTTTTTTTTCTTATGGTCCTTATGGAAAAAAAAACCTATGAAGAATTTCAGTCAGCTTTCAGGCCTCATTATAGCACAGAAACTGCACTAGTTAATATCACAAATGACTTGCTTCTTGATTCAGACCAAGGCTGCATCTCATTGCTAGTTTTGCTTGATCTTGCATTCGACACTATAGATCAGGGGTCACCAAACTTGTTCCTGGAGGGCCGGTGTCCTGCAGAGTTTACCTCCAACTTTCCTCAACACACCTGCCGGGAAGTTTCAAGTATACCTAGTAAGACCTTGATTAGCTGGTTCAGGTGTGTTTGATTAGGGTTGGAGCTAAACTCTGCAGGGACACCGGCCCTCCAGGACCGGATCTGGTGACCCCTGCTATAGACCATGACATACTCATAGATCGACTACAAAACTATGCGGGTATTCAAGGGCAGGCTTTAAGATGGCTTAGATCCTACCTGTCCGATTGCTACCACTTTGTTTATTTAAATGGGGAGTCATCTCAGTTATCACCAGTAATGTATGGAGTGCCACAAGGATCTGTCCTAGGTCCTCTGCTATTTTCAATATACATGCTGCCCCTTGGTAATATTATTAGAAAATACAGGATTAGTTTCCATTGTTATGCTGATGATACTCAACTATATATCTCAACAAGACCAGATGAAACTTCTGAATTATCGAAATTAAAAGAGTGTGTTAAAAATGTGAAAGATTGGTCTTTTGAAAATCATATTTCTCATGTTACAAAAACAGCATTCTTCCATCTTAGAAACATTGCCAAGCTATGAAACATGTTACCTGTTTCGGATGCAAAAATGTTCATGCATTCATGACCTCTAGACTGGACTATTGTAATACACTACTAGGTGATTGTTCTGCATCTTCAGTAAATAAGCAACAGATAGGCCAAAACGCAACTGCTAGATTCCTTACCAGATCAAGAAAATATGATCATATTGTCACAATTTTACTGTCTCTGCACTGGCACTACTAATTACAGAAGCTCCACAATGGTTTAGCTACTGGTCTTCTACCACACTACAGTCTGTCATGCTCCCTAAGGTCGCAAAACTCTGGACTGTTGGTAGTACCTAGGATAGCAAAGTCTACTAAAGGAGGTAGAGCTTTTTTTGCATTTGCCTCCTAAACTCTGGAATAGACTTCCTGATAATGTTCAGGGATCAGACACACTCTCTCTGTTTAAATCTAGATTAAAGACACATCTCTTTAGCGAAGCATTCACATAATGCATCTCATAGACTGGATATAGTCACCACTGATACGCTACTACTAAATATATTGTAGAAACTTACATTTTCTGTAAAGCTGGTTTGCAATGACTTGTATCATGAAAAGTGCTATACAAATATACAAAGTGCTTGAATTGATTTCAATTATTAACCCAAGTTAAGACTTTTTCACGTGCAAGAATGCAACTAGATTTTGGGAAAGTTGATTTATGCACTTACAATAAAATTTAACAACTTGTTTTACAGTATTACAATGCTGAAATGACATTTGTTGTCTGATGTGATCTGTTTGTTTGCCTTTGTTAATTATTACTAACTCAGGGAGTGCAACCAATTTATACATTTAACCTTTATACATTTGGCAGATGCTTTAATCCAAAGCAATTTATTTTACAATTTAATTTCAATTTATTGTACAGTGTCTTCAACAATGCACATTTTTGCACAAAACACAGACAAGTTTGAAAAATATATGGAAAAGAAAACCTTTAAAACACCCTTTAAAACTCAAGCAGGCAAAAGAAAATTTCTTAAAATTTCATAATTTCATAAATATTTTGCAGCTTTCCTTCTTGAGTGTGATGTTAGCATCAGCAGTATAAAGCATTCATATTGATAAAGTTTGTCCTGATGAAGTTTCATGTTAATATGTTCAACTGTCTCATACGCACAGTAGTCTGTCTAAAAGTACACTATATGCAGTCCTACTGTTTGTATGTCTACCAACTATTTTTCATTCTTAACTCTTTCTTTGCTATCAGTGTGTGTTTAGATTCTGGTCATATGTTGCAAATTCACTATGTGGTTTACAGTGTTTGTGCGTGTCTGTGCTTTTTTTTTTAATTAATACAATACAATACAGATACAATCTGATAACATAAAACACAAACTCATTCTATATGATTTATAAGTCTTTTGAATTATGGGTACACTCAGAATGTCCTCATATTTCACCCTCTACTGTACTACCTATGTCATACCTATTATACAAAGTTGTGTCCTGATATGTCACAAACACACACACACACACACACACACACACACACACATTCTTGCATCTGTGGTTTATGGGGACTCTCCATAGGTGTAATGGTTTTTATACTGTACAAACCCTATTTTCTATCAACCTACACCTACCCTACACCTAAACCTAGCCCTCACAGGAGACTGTGCACACTTTTTGAATTTCATAAAACACTGTTTAGTATGTTTTTTAAGCCTTTTGTTTTACGGGGACACAGGAAGTGTCCTCATAAACCATGTTTACGTTGTAGTACCCATGTCATTATACACATTTGTGTCCTCATAAACCACAAATGCCGGAACACACACACACACACACACACATTTGTTTTTGTGAATTGTGGGGACTTTCCATAGACTTCTATAGTTTTTATACTGACTAAACAATATTGTCTATCCCCTAACCCAACCCTAACCCTAAACCTTCCCCTTACAGAAAACCTGTTTGCATTGTTACATTTTCAGATAAACATCATTTACTATTTTTATTTTATTTTTTTATATTGTGGGGACTGCAGGCCAGTCCCCACCATGTCAAAAAAATTCAGGTTTTACTATCCTTGTGGGGACATTTGGTCCCCACAATGTAGCAAGAACAAGTACACACACACACATACAATCAAAAATTGTTCCCATTTGATCAATTGTTATATCATTGTGTGATATGTATCAGTGTGTGTGTTCCGAGGCCTTTGTTTACTGCGGAAGCCAGACCCTGAGACCGCAGACTTGTCTACTGCTGCTACCTGCACAAGGAGGCGCCGCAAGGGGTGTAGAGGAGAGCAGACACAAACGCAGCAAGCACGGAGGTAAACAAGCTAGGCTAAGGGCTAACCCCACCAGACCAGCTCTCCCAACACTCCTGCTCTCAAATGTTCGCTCACTGGAAAATAAACTTAATTCAACTCAGTCGGTCTACACAGCGAGAGACAAGGAATTGTTGTGTGTTTGTTTTCACTGAAACGTGGCTAAACAACAACATCCCGGACTCCACCATTCAGCTGCACGGGCTACTCTGCTACCAAGCGGACAGAGATACAGCACTGTCTGGTAAGACTCATGGAGGAGGCTTGTGTGCATATATCAACAAGGAATGGTGTAACAATGCTGTGTTAGTGACAAAACACTGTTCATTTCTAGT